>NC_041390.1:52722223-52737493 GCF_002162155.2 Triticum dicoccoides | reverse complement strand
TAAAGACATGACCTACATCAAGGAAGTGTTGACAACATTGTTGCGCGGAGGCAACACATGATGAGTGTTGAGGCCGGAGATGAAGGGAGTACATGTGCAACTGATGGGGAGGGAGAAGAGAAGGCATGCGGAAAGGAGAGAAGACTCTGCATCAAAACAACCATAGTTTAAGATCTTAACTACAAATACTGGACCTGATGGCGTACGTGACTTAAGAAGATTGTAGCACAAAAATTGCTAATATATTGCAAATAGAGTAAAATGCATCATAAGTCCTAAAACTATCGGAGGTGTGTCAGTTTAGTCCTATAACTTTGAAACTGCACTTTTGGGTCCTAAAACTATCAGAGGTGTGTCAGTTTAGTCCTATAACTTCGAAACTGCACTTTTGGGTCCTAAAACTATCAAAGGTGTGTCAGTTTAGTCCTATAACTTTGAAACAGTAGTTGTGGGTCCCAAAACTATGTAAGTTTCTTCCTCTTAGGTCCTAAGCTTGCATGGTTAGCATTGACCCACCAACGAGTCACTTGGAAATGCTTGGATTGTAGCCACGTTGACCTGACCCAATGGGCCCACCAGGTAAATATGCAAAAAAAACTAGAGCGTTGTCTCGCCTCGTTCTCACGCGCTCGTCTTCTCCCACGCATAGAATGCTCAGAGACGACGGTACAGAGGCCATCAGTGGAATGATGGCTTGAGCTCCAGCGAGGAGAGTAGACCAGTCATCTCAGCCTCCCCCAACAGCAGCAGAACGACATATCGCACAACGTCCAATTGCTACCCACCTATGGCTACTGCTAGGGTTGTGTCACTCTCGACGACCTCTGCGCCAGCTTTGCAGTTTCCGCGCACTCTTCTGTGTCGCCCGACAGCTCACCACCTATGACCATGCTCGTGCCCAAACAACAGCCTGCACGGCCAACTCTACGGCAAGAGTGTCGGGGAAACGACGATATCATCAAACAGAGAGAGAGAGAGAGAGAGAGAGAGAGAGAGAGAGAGAGAGAGAGAGAGAGAGAGAGGTGGGATGGCGTACTCCATCCCAATTGGCTCGGGATCTCCCCGGCGGCCTCACCGAGGGAGAGGGATGTCGTCCTTCATGCCGACTAGCTCGGGGTCTCCCCGACGGTCACGCCAAACCTCTCAGGGAGGCTACCGTGCAGCTCATGGCCATGCAGGTTGCAGGACACACTGCAACGTGAAAGCGTATGTACCACTTTGGAGGATATAAACACATATAAATGGCTCAGTTGAAAAAATGCACCATGGATGATGGCCATGCAAGATTAGGACCTCAGATGAACAAACACACATAGTTTTGAGACCCAAAACTGTAATTTTAAAGTTATGGAACGAAAAATGACACACCTCCAAATATGTAAGAATAGAGAATGCTCACCTGCAGTGGGCCTTTAACCTTTGGCTCATGGCATGACGCTCCTTTCTGCGATCGGTGGCCGGTTTGAAGCGACTGGTATTTATAGTGCGGCCCTGTAAATATGAGTTACGCTTTGTCGCCGCCCGCGTGCCAGGAATTGTTTATTGGTGTAGTTGTTTGATCAGCCAATTGCGTCCACATGTACATGCAGGGCGGAACCACACTATAAACTGGTCGATTACAACTACGTGTGTGCGTGCTACACGACATGCATATCTTTATACAGTAATGTACGTAGGTACTACCGAGATGCTAGGTAGCAAGCTGGGTAGTTTTTATGTTTTGTTTCTCACTAGAGTAGAAAGTGATACAGAGTAGATGGAACATGCATTATGCAAGCATGACATGTGAAGCATATTCAACGAGGAAGATAAGGACTAGGACCTACTCTGTTCCTACCGAAGGATTACACAAATGGAAAGACCGTGAATTGCAATGACAAAGTTCTTTAGCGATGTATTATTCGACAAAGATTTTATTTGCTTGGGGCTTTTGGAGCTGCTTTGTTTTAAAAGGATTATTTCTATTGGACAATGACAGTAAATAAGATTATCCAATTTATCTTGACATGTAGTTATCCACCTTAGAACAAGTAAAATAAGATGACATAAGCAGTCCATAAGGTCTTTGCTTAGTTGAAGGAAAGAGAAGGAAAACAGGTTGTAGAATAAGAGTCAAGCACGAGCCCAAAGCCATTTGTGAGATTGTAACATGGGTCAGTCATTAATAAAGTACTAGTACATATTTAAAACTTACTATTATACATGCCGGCTATTAGGTTGACTCTAAATAACATGGCAACTTCTTATAACCAATTGTTGATTGTATTCTTAACAATGCTCTCACCAATGTGCCACATCAGTGGGTTGCATTCTCATGCGTCTACGACATCGTTTTTTGCTCCTGCCGCCCCACACGTTAAATCTGTTGTTGTCTTTCCTTTGACTCAATTTGTTAGGGGTGGATTGTATATTTTCTCTTCCATTATTATCTTCCCTCTTCGCCCTCCCCCAATTCCACCCACAGAACCAATCAAAAGCCATTGAGGATGGTTTCCTTCCACCCCTTTGTCTTATCTTTGTATTGAAACAAACATGGTGTCATCGCCTACCCTAATAGTTGCCTTCATCTTCCCTCAGTCAATATATCTCCATCGAATTTGCCTTCAAGTCTTCAAATCAAAACAATGCCCCCTGCACACCCTCGCCTCGGTGTACTTATATCCTGCTAGGACGATGATGGTTTCTGCAGACTGCTTCAAAACATTGACCTCCACACGCCTATAGGAATATCATCAGCATGATAATCATTATTGTAAGTAGGTGTCTTAGGTGTTTCCTCATTATTTCCTATAGGACTATCTTCACTAGCATCATCAACACGAACTTCCTCAACAACTTACATGATTTCAGCAAGAGCAAGAACAACAACAAAATGTATTTTTGGTGTTTTTGATGGGTTTTTTAGGTAAGCTAAGATGCAAGCGAGGCAAAAAGCAAAAAGTAACTAGGCAAGATAGATAACAAGTAGGTAATATGTTGGTGCGAAGACACCTATTTGTGTAGTAGAAGACTCCCCGACAACGACGCCAGAAATCTTACTTGCTCCTGTAGGAGTTGTTGGGATTTCCTCAAGTAAAAGGGTGAAGAAGAACAACAACACTACCACCAGCAGAACAACACCAGCAACATCGAGAACAACAACAAAGCCGTTATCCAGCATGCATCTCGAGGTATTAAGTTTGCAAGAAATAGAGCATCGCAATAAGCAAGATGACATAATGTGGACAGGAAGAAGTCAATCAATATGACAAAACCTTATCATTTTATCCTTAGTGGCAACAATATAATATGTGTATTTGCCCTTATTGTCACTAGGTTAGAGCACTGCAAGACTGAACCCACTACAAAGCACCACTCCATCTGAAGAAAAACCCATCAAATTTGGCCAAAGACGATAGATAGATCGGAGAATGTCACAGCCCTAGCATTAGCCTTGCTTGTCATTGCATCATCATCTTGCATCATGTTTAAATTCCTTTTAAACTTGAAATGGGGATTGTTGAAACCCTAGCACCAGATCAAGTCAATAGGTTCAACCTAAAATAATCTTCAATGATTCCAAAATGCCTTTGAAAATGTTCATTATTTTTGTTAAAGGTGAAAACCTCTGCCAAAAATGATGCAAATATTTTTAGGCCATTCTGGATAATTGAACTAATTCATAAAGTATTTGAGTTGGGGCATTTAATTGCTATAAATATTATTAAATGCTCCAGAAATTCTGGAAATAGCTAAGGGCCTCTGAGAAAGTTCAGTTATTGCCCATAATTAATTTCAGGATTTATAGAAATGATTTGGTGTTTTTGCTAAATCAAAAACAAATTGCAAAATTAGAAAAACTGAAACAAATAATAAAAGAGAGGGAGAGAAGGCCACTGGGCCACCTACCTAACCTACCTGGCGGCCCAGCTGCGGCCCAGCATAGTTGGCCCAGCCCAGCAGGCGCCCCCACCGTCTTCAACCTCCTGCAAGTAGGCAGGAGGGCGTGTGCTCGCCGCGCGTCGGCACGCGTCGGCACGCGTCGGCCACCTCCTGCCTCCCTGCCCGTCTCCCCATCGCCCTGGCGTTGCCACGCACCCCCCCCCGAGACCCCTCTCTCCTCCCCCTCACTCGCTGCTCTTTCTCCCCTCCCCTGTCTTGCTCTCTTCCCCACCACCGAGCGTGCCCGTCGCCGCCGCTCGCTGCCACGGCGTCCACCGGCCACCCCTCGACCCCTCTCCGTCTCCGGGAGCTCCGCCATCCTCTACTACATCTCCTCGACGATGGAAGCAAGCCCAGATGCCCGAAAGCGTCACCATCAAGCTCGTCCCCGCCGCCTCTGCCCGGAGATCGCCGCCGCCGTTCCGTCGTCACCAAGCCGTCCCCGAGCCCACTTAGCGTCTCATCCGACTCCTCGTGAGCTCCTCTTCCCCTCCCCTCACTCCGTGCACTCGATTTCGTCCCCTAGCTAGCTGCCCCGCCGGACCCGAGAGCTCACCACCGCCGGACCTCACGCCGCTGTGGCCAGAGCCCGTTTCCGTCGCTCTTGAGTACGCGGACGTGCTCCTAGCATCTCTAGGGAGCTAACCCGCAACCCATCCTGCTCCCTAGCGCACCGCAGCACCGCGCCCGCACGCACCCGAGCTCCGGCCGCCGCCCGACATTTAACACTAGACACTGACAGTGGGACCCACTTTGTTAGTTTACTGGATAACAAAAATAATTATATTACTTAATAAAACCAGCGGGACCCACGCGTTAGAATTGACCTGCTGACGTGGCTGTTGACCAGGCCCACATGTCAGCGACTCTAACCAGTCCTGTGTCACTGACCAGTGGGCTCCACTGGTCAGGTTTGACCTGGATGGCCCCTGTTGACCTGCTGAGGTCAGCATGACGTAATGCTGATGCAATAATGTAATTTCTGGATTTATTTCTATTCAGGAAATTCTAGAAAATGCCCAAAACTTCCAAAATTCATAGAAATTAAACCGTAACTCCAAATGAAATAAATTATATATGAAAAATGATCAAAAAAATCCAAAGAATCTGTTTATGGCATTTTAATGCATGTTAGAGCAACTTATACCCTCTGTTTAGGACAATTCAATTAAATGGTATTTAAGAAAGCACATATGGAGTTTGAATTTGAACCTAGTGTTCAAACCAACTCCATTTAACTTGTTGCTAGTTGCATTAGGCCAATCAACAACATATTGCCATGTCACATTCATGCATCATATTGTTGCATTGCATTGATTGTGTCCTTCTCTGTTTGCCGGTAACCGTCCCCTCTCAGTCGATGTTGTTTCCGACGACGTGATCGATGACACCGATGAAGAACTATATTATCTTCAGAAGTGCCAGGCAAGCAAAACCCCCTTGTTCATTCTGATACAATCCCACCCTCTCGCTCCTGCTCTCTTTTACTGCATTAGGACAACAACGATTCAACTGTTACATGTTGCGGTAGTTGAACCCCTTTCCTCTGCATGACCTGTCATTGCCATAGTAAATAGATGAAACCCACTAGCATGAATAGGAGTTGTTTGAGCCCTGATTTGCCTACTCATTCATGTTTGCTTGTCATGCCTGCTATTGCTTAGAGTTGTGTTAGGTCTGATTCATCGGGGATGAATTGGAAAGTTGTGAACATGTCCTACTGTGTGTGAGCTAAATGTGTGAACACGATTTGGTAAAGGTAGCGGTGAGAGGCCATGTAGGAGTACATGGTGGGTTGTCTCATTGAAACCGTTCTCAGGAACTGAGTTCTGTGTTTGCGATCCATGAAACAACTACTACCACACATTGGGCCCTGAAATATGACCCCGCTCGACTTACTGACCCCTCTCGTCCTCTGTCCAGGAGTTGTAACTAGTTTCTGGTGTTTATAGGATATGTGTTGGCGGCCGTGCGTAGCGCTGACCCTAGGGGTGGGCTATGATGCGGTAGATACACCATGGCACGGTGTACCGGGCGCCCGTTTGGTGTCTCGGGAACCCTGCACACATCATTTGGGGCTGTGAGCGAAACTCCGGCCGGATCTCCTCACGGATGGAACCCGAATAGGCGATAAACCTGGACTAGAGACTTGTGCGGTTAGTCAGGTCGTGGTCTACACCCACGTCGACTTTCGCTTGAAGTCTGCCGAGCACATGTCGTGTGCAGGCGCTAAGTGGTGGAAACATGTGTGACGAAGTACACCCTTGCAGGGTATAAAACTATTCGAATAGCCGCGTCCGCGGTAAAGGACTTCTGGGTTGCCTATAACAGTTCATAGACAAGTGAAAGTGGATACTCTAAAATGCACAAGATAAGTGTGAGTGCTATGGATGGCGTTCTCGTAGGTAGATGGGAGCGGATCCATAGTGGTGTATTGGTTGGTGAATATGTGGACTCATGTGCGCCACCTCAAAAGAGTTGCTTGCAGTCGTAGTTCAGGTTAGCCACTGAGTCAAAGCTGGCTTGCTGCAGTTAAACCCCACCATCCCTTTGTTGATGCCGATGCATATGTAGCTAGTTCTGATGTAAGTCTTGCTGAGTACTTTTGTACTCATGTTTGCTTAATTTATGTTTTGCAGAGAGACTTCAGTCTCGCTAGTAGTTCCACGTGGACTTCGACGTTTAGCTTGATACCTCAGCTACGATCATTTGTAGATGCATGTACTCAGACATGATAAGCTTCCGCATGTGCTTTGATTTGTATGCTATGATTGATGGGTCATGAGACCCATGTTTGTAATATCTCGCTCCTCGGAGCCTAATGAATAAATACTTGAGTGGTAGAGTTATGTTGTGATACCATGTTGTATTTACACATATCGAGCATATTGTGTGTATGAGTGAAATGCTTGGTATGTGTGGGATCCGACAACCTAGTTGTTTATCCTTGGCAGCCTCTCTTATGGGGAAATGTAGTCTAGTGCTTCCATGAGCCATAGTAGTCCGCTACAGCCCAGTTCACCGGAGTCCTGCTAGCCCAGCACTACTGCTCAGGACACTTGACTGGTCGGCATGTGTTTCACTTTGTTCCTGTGTCTGTCCCTTCGGGGAAATGTCACACGGTGACATCCGAAGTTCTGCCTAGCCTGCTACAGCCCGGGTTCCCGGAGTCCTGTTAGCCCAGTGCTACAGCCCGGATTCACACGCTGCTGACCGACATGCTCGATGTGATTCATGTATGCCTGTCCCCATAGGTTGGTGCCTCTTTGGGTTCACGACTAGCCATGTCAGCTCGGGTTCTCTGTCATATGGATGCTAGCGACACTATCATATACGTGAGCCAAAAGGCACATACGGTCCCGGGCCATGGTAAGGCGACACCCGTGGGAATACCGTGCATGAGGCCGCAAAGTGATATGAGGTGTTACCAACTAGATCGATGTGACTTGGAATCGGGGTCCTGACAGCTTTGGTATCAAAGCCTGACTGCATGTAGGATTACCAAGCCAAACTGGTCGAAGTTGAGTCTAGAAATGCTTTAGTTATATAAGGGAATTGATTGTGGAAGGGAACATAAGGCTCTTTTTACTCCTTATACCTCATGGCCTTCTGATCTGAGTCAACCTCTTCTCTTCTACGGGGTTTAAGAACTAGGCCTTCTCATCTATCTATCAGGATGACGAGTTACTATGTTAGAGACTTATAGGATTGATGTATTCAAGCCTTTGTTCAGTTCCTACTACTTCCATGTGTTCTTAGTTGATCTCAGAACCTTGATATGGTGATGTTGAGCGGTCATGCCACTATTTTGCAGGATGTCTCAAATATTTTTGAGCATTTACAGCCGTTATGCTGTCCGAGTCATCCTAGGTTTCTAACTAGTCTGATGCATTTGCAAATTCCTTCCTCCCGTTATCGACGTTCCTTTGGGCAAGTTTAACCACACTAATCGGTGAGTTGAGGTACTCTATTACCTCGACATATATGTTGGAGCTATTATTATGACCCTAGGTGTCTTAGGGAGTCACCTAGTAATCTATCAATGCTTTGTGTTCCCGGTGTGATGATTCTGCCCACCATTCTCGAAAGCATTCCGCGATGCCATTTAGTAGTAGGCATTCTACTCTTGGGTTCTTGACCCAAGATTCACTCTACTTACCTCGTGTCGATAGTGTTGCTCGTACCTTTAGGATATTAGTAACCTTTGCGATAGTCCTCGAGGTCCGTGGTATATCATTCTTCCAAATACCATGAACCATCCTTGGCAGGAGTTCTGTTGAACCAAAAGATCACAACAAGAGTGCTCTTGATGAGTTCTCCATGCAAAAATTGTGAATCTGCCAGTCCCTCCTGTTCTGCATGGGTTATCTGGAAGAAATATGTTGAATTTTTTTCGGCATACTAATCCATGCATCCACAACTCAGAAAAACATATGTTCCTTTGAGTTGTCCCTTTTTAGTCGCCCTCTGACCTTCGTCTATCAATTGATAGTCAAGAGTATGCGTGCATTCGTTCATCGGTGTCTATCATTCTTATGGTCCGTCAAGCCATTCTATTCCAGAATGACTAGGAGAAACAAGCTCCAGTACCTCATCCATTTCTAGGATTGGGTCAAAGCGGTTGTATTCCGCAGATCAAATGCCAATCCAGCTTTTGCTCTGTTCTACCTTGGAGTGTTACCATCTTTATGTCAAGAATGTCATGAGAATTGCACCACCTCTTATGAATTCTTGACGCAGTGATACTTCTCGCTATCATTATTCATTCCTCGGTCCCGTGTTGTTGTAACCGGAATGCCGACAAGTGAACCATGATGTATGAAATTTATACTCCTAGCAACCATGTTGCTTGGTAGTTAATTGACAATATTCTCATTCTTAGTGTGATGGTTATTAAATCATCATCCTAAAATTGATCGTGCTACCTAGTCTTTATTTTTGGTGCACTCTTCGATCAATGAGTGAGGACTATTCAACCCCTTGCTTATTTGATCAGATCGTCTTGCCTTGAACAACAAGATTGTTCTCGAGCTTAGTAACATATTGTTGGTTCGTGATTTCCCAAAGATCTTCTCGAAAGCATTACTTGGTTGTCACCTGACCGCTATGTTGAGTTCGTGATCAAGTTGGTTTTCTTGTAAACCACCCCTTCTCCAAGAATCCGTGTTGGATATCCCTGAGCTGGTTGGTTAAGCTAAACAACAACTTGGAGAGTTGGAAGATAAAAGCTTGTCTGACTTAGTTCATGTTAAGGGATATCTTTTTGTGTGTGTGTGTGTGTGTGTTGAAGAAAGATGATATCTCCATCGATTGGTCCTTGTGATCAGTTGTTGGATCTATTGCCTTGTCAAAACTTTGACTTGAGTATGGGCTATCGTCAAGTCAAATTAGAACCAACGATGTTCATAATGTTGTCTTACTCGTGGTTGATCCCTCGAGCATACACCATTTCATCTTTTGGTCTGTCCAATGCTATCACCGTGTTCATATGATGGTGGAGGTCCAGTGATATGGAAATTCCGATGAGTTGCTGTTGAGCCCATCCGCAGCATTTTGTCTCCCCCATGGGTCATGTTGAACATCAACCTAGTGTTGGAAACTTTGTAAGCAATGTCTTCGTGTCCCGTTCATGAAGCTTATGCTTGGATGGAAGAAGTGACTTCCTCGAATTCATGTGCTTTAGGTGCAAGCTGCCGCCGTGAATTCGAGAAAGTTTGTTTTTGTTTCCTCTGGTACCATCCCAAGTCAGTCATGCATGTGCGAAGTGTGCTATGGTTTGACAGGCTCGCTACCTCCATTCCATTTGTATTCTCTATCACACCAAGCCACTGGCTGATTTGTTCAGGGAAAAGAAGTTTCTTCATAAAGAGCTAATCATATGACTTATGCAAGGACTTTGATATCCTTGATGATGGTTCCCAACTAGGACTCGGTAGTGTTTCATTGTAAGACTACTATGTGGTCATGCTTGTCTAGGACAACATGTTCACATGTGTTTAGCAGAACCAGCTCATGTTTTGGAGCATGCTACCGTAGTTCATTTCCCAAGAATCTTGCAACGACATCTCGTCGATTTGTGTTGCAAACTTTCATTTTCTTTCTAGACTCGATGAGTCTGGAATATCCTATCACCAACCAGATCCGAATTTCAGGCAGATATGATGGTTGGAACGTACTCCAAGAACTATAGTGTTGGTCCCTCTGTAACCGGTAACGTGGATGTCGTGGCCAACACACCTAACTGGAAGGCCTATTATTGTAGTATCCTGGTTGAAGAAGTTGGTCACCTCCCCATAAGGATCTCGCAGGATCTGCCTTTGTAGTTATTCCTTATGGATTCTTGAGCTTCCGAAGTCTGACCTTTTACTTGATGTTCTAGATATCAAACCATATCTATGAATGGATTACGCTAGCACATCAAGGAGAACATTAGAGGCGGAGTGCTAAATGTCTCTCGGTCGATCGTCCAGATTCTGTTCCCTTAGCCTCGCTAAGGGAAGATCTGAGAAGGTGTTATCTTCCTTTGTATCCGCATCATCCATCGCTAGTCATCATGGTAGTATGTCGTGTTGCCAGGATCCTTGCCACGGATGTTGGTAGAACCTTGATGAATATGGAAATGCTCAAGTTCTTGAGAGCACGCTAAGCAAAATCATCCCTTGCGTTGTCTTCAACAAGGTAGTCCACATCATCCATCCTAGTCGGAGTATGCCATCTTTCGAACCCCTTCCAACGACCGATTGTGATTACCTCAGGCTGGTATAAAGAGTTTCAGTGATCTTTGTATCAAAAGTAATTCTTTTTGCCCTTAAGGGAAATGCTCTACGAGTCACCTTTCCCTAAGGTGTCCCGTTATGGAATCATGGCAATTACTTCCTCGCTACTTTGAAACCATGCACCATCCTACTCCAGCGTGGAATTGTTGCCTACCAATTTGAACCCCTGTCATCTATTACCTCCCATCTCTCTTGACGTGTGTTTTGTGTCTCAGCCCAAGAGATGTTTTAACGTCTCACTCCATGAGTTGATCTTGAGTTGCTCGATATTTGAGAAGATCGTTTCCTGTAGAGTTTCCTTCCGCCGTCATCGTGTTGGATGAAGAGCTCAGACGCAAAGACGTCAAGATCAATTGGAGAAATGAATCAACATCTTCGAGAAGGGCAATCGGATCATGAAGATGGTGTTAACTTTGTGTCCCCTCTGTCTTCTTACCTCACGTCTTGAATCTCGGGACGAGATTCTTGTTTTAGTGGGGGTGATTTGTCACAGCCCTAGCATTAGCCTTGCTTGTCATTGCATCATCATCTTGCATCATGTTTAAATTCCTTTTAAACTTGAAATGGGGATTGTTGAAACCCTAGCACCAGATCAAGTCAATAGGTTCAACCTAAAATAATCTTCAATGATTCCAAAATGCCTTTGAAAATGTTCATTATTTTTGTTAAAGGTGAAAACCTCTGCCAAAAATGATGCAAATATTTTTAGGCCATTCTGGATAATTGAACTAATTCATAAAGTATTTGAATTGGGGCATTTAATTGCTATAAATATTATTAAATGCTCCAGAAATTCTGGAAATAGCTAAGGGCCTCTGAGAAAGTTCAGTTATTACCCATAATTAATTTCAGGATTTACAGAAATGATTTGGTGTTTTTGCTAAATCAAAAACAAATTGCAAAATTAGAAAAACTGAAACAAATAATAAAAGAGAGGGAGAGAAGGCCACTGGGCCACCTACCTAACCTACCTGGCGGCCCAGCTGCGGCCCCGCACTGTTGGCCCAGCCCAGCAGGCGCCCCCACCGTCTTCAACCTCCTGCCAGTAGGCAGGAGGGCGTGTGCTCGCCGCGCGCCGGCACGCGCCGGTCACCTCCTGCCTCCCTGCCCGTCTCCCCATTGCCCTGGCGTTGCCACGCACCCCCCCCCCGTGACCCCTCTCTCCTCCCCCTCACTCACTGCTCTCTCTCCCCTCCCCTGTCTTGCTCTCTTCCCCACCACCGAGCGTGCCCGTCGCCGCCGCTCACTGCCACGGCGTCCACCGGCCACCCCTCGACCCCTCTCTATCTCCGGGAGCTCCGCCATCGTCTACTACATCTCCTCGACGACGAAAGCAAGCCCGGATGCCCGGAAGCGTCGCCATCAAGCTCGTCCCCCCGCCTGGGCCAAGCTCGCCCCCCCCTCGCCTCTGCCCGGAAGCAACCTAGTGTTCAAACCAACTCCATTTAACTTGTTGCTAGTTGCATTAGGACAATCAACAGCATATTGCCACGTCACATTCATGCATCATATTGTTGCATTGCATTGATTGTTTCCTTCTCTGTTTGCCGGTAACCGTCCCCTCTCAGTCGATGTTGTTTCCGACGACGTGATCGATGACACCAATGAAGAACTATATTATCTTCAGAAGTGCCAGGCAAGCAAAACCCCCTTGTTCATTCTGATACAATCCCACCCTCTCGCTCCTGCTCTCTTTTACTGCATTAGGACAACAACGATTCAACTGTTACATGTTGCGGTAGTTGAACCCCTTTCCTCTGCATGACCTGTCATTGCCATAGTAAATAGATGAAACCAACTAGCATGAGTAGGAGTTGTTTGAGCCCTGATGTGCCTACTCATTCATGTTTGCTTGTCATGCCTGCTATTTCTTAGAGTTGTGTCAGGTCTGATTCATCGGGGATGAATTGGAAAGTTGTGAACATGTCCTACTGTGTGTGAGCTAAATGTGTGAACACGATTTGGTAAAGGTAGCGGTGAGAGGCCATGTAGGAGTACATAGTGGGTTGTCTCATTGAAACCATTCTCAGGAACTGAGTTCTGTGTTTGTGATCCATGAAACAACTACTACCACACATTGGGCCCTGAAATATGACCCCGCTCGACTTACCGACCCCTCTCATCCTTTGTCCAGGAGTTGCAACTAGTTTCTGGTGTTTATAGGATATGCGTTGGCGGCCGTGCGTAGCACTGACCCTAGGGGTGGGCTATGATGCAGTAGATACACCGTGGCACGGTGTACCAGGCGCCCGTTTGGTGTCTCGGGAACCCTGCACACATCGTTTGGGGCTGTGAGCGAAACTCTGGCCGGATCTCCTCGCGGATGGAACCCGAATAGGAGATAAACCTAGACTAGAGACTTGTGCGGTTAGTCAGGTCGTGGTCTACACCCACGTCGGCTTTCGCTTGAAGTTTGCCGAGCACATGTCGTGTGCAGGCGCTAAGTGGTGGAAACATGTGTGACGAAGTACACCCCTGCAGGGTATAAAACTATTCGAATAGCCGCGTCCGCGGTAAAGGACTTCTGGGTTGCCTATAACAGTTCATAGACAAGTGAAAGTGGATTCTCTAAAATGTGCAAGATAAGCGTGAGTGCTATGGATGGCGTTCTCGTAGGTAGACGGGAGCGGATCCATAGTGGTGTATTGGTTGGTGAATATGTGGACTCGTGTGCGCCACCTCAAAAGAGTTGCTTGCAGTCGTAGTTCAGGTTAGCCACTGAGTCAAAGCTGGCTTGCTGCAGTTAAACCCCACCATCCCTTTGTTGATGCTGATGCATATGTAGCTAGTTCTGACGTAAGTCTTGCTGAGTACTTTTGTACTCACGTTTGCTTAATTTATGTTTTGCAGAGAGACTTCAGTCTCGCTAGTAGTTCCACGTGGACTTCGACGTTTAGCTTGATACCTCAGCTACGATCTTGTGCCCTCGGCAGGATCTAGTAGATAGTCAGGCTTCTTAGCCTTTTTCATTTGTAGATGCATGTACTCAGACATGGTAAGCTTCCGCATGTGCTTTGATTTGTATGCTATGATTGATTGGTTATGAGACCTTTTGGTGTCAAAACCGACGGATCTTGGGTAGGGGGTCCCGAACTGTGCGTCTAGGCCAGATGGTAACAGGAGACAAGGGACACGAAGTTTTACCCAGGTTCGGGCCCTCTCGATGGAGGTAAAACCCTACGTCCTGCTTGATTAATATTGATGATATGGGTAGTACAAGAGTAGATCTACCACGAGATCGAAGAGGCTAAACCCTAGAAGCTAGCCTATGGTATGATTGTTGATGTGTATGTTGTCCTACCGACTAAAACCCTCCGGTTTATATAGACATCGGATAGGGTTAGGGTTACATAGAGTCGGTTACAATGGTAGGAGATCTGTATATCCGTATCGCCCAGCTTGCCTTCCACGCCAAGGAAAGTCTCTCCCGGACACGGGACGAAGTCTTCAATCTTGTATCTTCATAGTCCAGGAGTCCGGCTGAAGGTATAGTCCGGTCATCTGGACACCCCCTAATCCAGGACTCCCTCAGTAGCCCCTGAAGCAGGCTTCAATGACGACGAGTCCGGCGCGCATATGGTCTTCGACATTGCTAGGCGGGTTCCTCCTCCAAGTACTTCATAGAAGATTTTGAACACAAAGATAGTGTCCAACTCTGCAAAATAAGTTTCCACATATTGCCATAGAGAGAATAATATTTACACAAATCCAATCTGCTGACGTATTCCGTAGCGTGACATCACACCACGGCCAAGCTTTTATTCGAACCGTTTTACTGTCCCATCTCAGCACATTATGCGAGGCGGTTTCCTTGGCACGTCTTGTTAAAGCAGATATCGTGTCCCCTTATTCCGGGATTCTCATCAATACGGGCGTGGGTAACCCAACCGCGCCATTGATTACGGTGCTTGGAGATAAGCAAGTTTTACCAGGCTGGTGGGGACATGTAGTTGCGTCCACCCATATAAGGGGATAAGGATCCACCTTCTCACCTACGCCTTCTTCCTCCTTCGCCTATCCATTCTTGCGCACTCGAGTTCCAGCGTCCAAGTCCGCACTCCCAACCTCAACCTTCTCCAGCCATGTCCGGAGCGGGAGGCAAGTGGATGGTCTCCTCCGTCACGGAGGGACATATCAAAAAGCTGAGGAAGGCCGGATACCTATCTAACGACATCGCGTACCGGCTCCCCGAAAAGGGGCAGCTCATCCCCACCCCTAGGCCCCATGAGAGGGTGGTGTTCCTCCCCCATTTCCTCCATGGACTGGGCTTCCCTCTCCACCCATTTGACCGAGGGCTCATGTTCTACTACGGCCTGGATTTCCACGATCTGGCCCCGAACTTCGTCCTCAACATCTCGGCGTTTATCGTCGTGTGCGAGGCCTTCCTCCGCATCCGCCCCCATTTCGGCCTATGGCTCAAGACTTTCAACGTCAAGCCGAAGGTGGTGTGCGGCAGCCAGGCGGAGTGCGGAGGCGCCATGGTGGGCAAGATGGCCAATGTCCTCTGGCTCGAGGGCTCCTTTGTGGAGACCCTGAAGGGGTGGCAATCGGGGTGCTTTTACATCACCGAGCC
>NC_041390.1:52678075-52721977 GCF_002162155.2 Triticum dicoccoides | reverse complement strand
TGGTCCGGACCCCCAACCGCGGCTCACGTCCTGGAGAGAGACGGGCCTGTCGTGGGGTAAAAAAGGAGAGCTGACCGGACTCCAAACATGCGTCAAAACCCTGGTGGACAAGAAGCTCAAACTTGTCAACGTAGTCCAGGTTATGCTCATCCGCTTGATCCTCCCGTGCCAACAACGGGCTTTCAACCTGTGGGAGTTCGACCAGGCGCGGCACCAGACTCTGAGCAGGCTCTTCGACACGACATACGAAGATGCCTGGAAGGTGCTTTTCAAGGGCGTCGAGGCTCCCGCGTCCGCTACTGAGGATCGCGGATTCAGTGCGCAGCGTCACGCTCTCGCGGTAAGCTGTTTTTTCCTTTTACAGGGTATCAATTTTTCATAGTTTGACTCCATGCGGGATCTAAACTCCCTTACCTTTGACAGGATTGGCAGGTGACATCTGGACAGATCAACTATCCGGCTCCTTTGCCCGAAGGCCCAGCGGATACTCACTTGGCGAAGCTGCTGGTTCCGGCACCCTATGTGGTGCCGGAGAAGAAGGTCAAGAAGAAGGCCACGGGGACTCGAAAGAGTGCCCGACGCCCAGAGGTGTCGGATTCATCATCCGACGAATCCAAGATGCACTCCTCCCGTGAAGACGACGAGGAGGAAGAAGAGACCCCTCCCCCTCCAGCGGGGGAA
Organism: Triticum dicoccoides; assembly: GCF_002162155.2. NCBI lineage: Eukaryota > Viridiplantae > Streptophyta > Magnoliopsida > Poales > Poaceae > Triticum > Triticum dicoccoides. The sequence goes on along the minus strand of NC_041390.1, from coordinate 52,721,296 downwards.
GGGAAGAAAAGGAAGGTCGCCCCAACTGGGGAGGCCGAAGGGTCCAAGAAGGGGAAATCCCTTCCTCCGGACTGCTCCACCGACGCCGACGACGGCGGAGAGGAGTGGGCGCCTAGGGCCAAGCCCCTGGCAAAATCGTAAGTATCCGGATACCAGAGTAATTCATAGTATTCGTTTATTGCACAACTTTCCCTTACGTCGAATATGTTTATGCAGCCCACCCAAAGACCGGCTCGACGCGTCGTCGAGCGGCTCACTGGACTCGTAGGATATGAACTCGCTTCCGACGGCTTCCTCCCCCCGCCCTACGGACGACACCGAAGTGTTGTCTCAACAGGTTCCAATCCGGGAGGAGGTGGTCCTGGAGGTGCCGCAAGACGACCTCCCGGACTCTAGGAGTAAAGGGGATGAAACCCCTCAGGGTTCCAAGTCCGGCTCTAGGCCGAACACCGCTCCGGAACCTTCAAAGGTTCCATAGTCCGGCGGGGGACCTCCTTCCAAGAGGAGCAAGTCCACCGTGCCAGCGGCCCCCGTCCAACCGGAGGCGCCGGACAATATGTTGGAGGCGCTTCAAGGCGCCTCCATCGACGAGGAGCACCGCGCTATTATGAGTGTGGTGGTCCAGAAGGTTTAGTCTGCCAAAGATAGACTGACTGAAGCTTGTACTAGCCTTTTGACAGGCTTTGAGGTAAGTAAAGAAAGTGTAAATAATATTACCGCATAGACAGTAGCCCTTGATGCTCTGTTGGCGTTCGGGGAGAAAAGCCGAATAGAGGATCAAATAAAATTTGCAGGAGTCTAACAAAAGGAGTCAATATGCGTATGCAGGCTTCTCTGCTTGCGTCAGCCGAACTGACTGCAGAAGTGGACACGCTAAAGCAGAACCTTGAGCGGTCCGAGCAAGAGCTCGGTCGTGCCAAGAAGCAGCTCGAGGACAACGAAGGTAAGAAATACCTTGTTAAAAATATATATAAAAAGGTGGAATTGCAAAGAATGACAGGATTATCATGGCTATTGTAGGGGCCACGTCTAAAGTGGTGACCCTTAAGCAAGCACTGGTCGAGGCCGAAAAGAGTGCAGGCTCGGAGCGCACCGAACGGGAGAAGTATGAGGCCGAGGTTGGCAAGGTGCGGCAAGTGTTGGGGATCGTAGCAGAAATTTAAAATTTTCTACGCATCACCAAGATCAATCTATGGAGTAATCTAGCAACGAGGGGAAGGGGAGTGCATCTACATACCCTTGTAGATTTCTAAGCGTAAGCGTTCAAGTGAACGGGGTTGATGGAGTCGTACTCGTCGTGATCCAAATCATCGATGATCCTAGTGCCGAACGGACGGCACCTCCGCGTTCAACACACGTACAGCCCGGTGACGTCTCCTACGCCTTGATCCAGCAAGGGGAGAAGGAGAGGTTGGGGAAGACTCCATCCAGCAGCAGCACGACGGCATGGTGGTGAAGGAGGAGCATGGTAATCCTGCAGGGCTTCGCCAAGCACCGTAGGAGAAGAGGAGGACTTGGGAGAGGGGGAGGGCTGCGCCAGAACTTGGGTGAGGCTGCCCTCCCAATCCCCACATATATATAGCGGCAAGAGAGAGGGGGGCCGGCCCCCTCAGATCCAATCTGAGGAGGGGGCGGCGGCCAAGGGGGGTTGCCTTGCCCCCCAAGGCAAGGGGGGCGCCCCCCCCTTTAGGGTTCCCCCAAAGCCTAGGCGCATGGGCCCTAGGGGAGAGGCGCCCAGCCCACTAAGCGGCTGGTCCCTCTCCACATACAGCCCATAGGGCCCTCCGGGGCAGGTGGACCCTCCCGGTGGACCCCCGCAACCCCTCCGGTGGTCCCGGTACAATACCGGTAACCCCCGAATTATTCCGATGACCGTATGATGACTTCCCATATATAAATCTTTACCTCCGGACCATGCCGGAACTCCTCGTGACGTCCGGGATCTCATCCGGGACTCCGAACAACATTCGGTAACCATGTACATCTATTCCCTATAACCCTAGCGTCATCAAACCTTAAGTGTGTAGACCCTACGGGCTCGGGAGTCATGCAGACATGGCCGAGACAACTCTCCGGTCAATAACCAACAGCGGGATCCGGATACCCATGTTGGCTCCCACATGATCCACGATGATCTCATCGGATGAACCACGATGTCAAGGATTCAATCAATCCCGTATACAATTCCCTTTGTCCATCGGTACGATACTTGCCCGAGATTCGATCGTCGGTACCCCGATACCTTGTTCAATCTCGTTACCGGCAAGTCTCTTTACTCGTTCCGTAACACATCATCCCGTGATCAACTCCTTGATCACATTGTGCACATTATGATGATGTCCTACCGAGTGGGCCCAGAGATACCTCTCTGTTTACACGGAGTGACAAATCCCAGTCTCGATTCGTGCCAACCCAACAGACACTTTCGGAGATACCTGTAGTGAACCTTTATAGCCACCCAGTTACGTTGTGACGTTTGGTACACCCAAAGCATTCCTACGGTATCCGGGAGTTGCACAATCTCATGGTCTAAGGAAATGATACTTGACATTAGAAAAGCTTTAGCAAACGAACTACACAATCTTGTGCTAGGCTTAGGATTGGGTCTTGTCCATCACATCATTCTCCTAATGATGTGATCCCGTTATCAACGACATCCAATGTCCATGGTCAGGAAACCGTAACCATCTATTGATCAACGAGCTAGTCAACTAGAGGCTTACTAGGGACATGGTGTTGTCTATGTATCCACACATGTATCTGAGTTTCCTATCAATACAATTCTAGCATGGATAATAAACGATTATCATGAACAAGGAAATATAATAATAACCAATTTATTATTGCCTCTAGGGCATATTTCCAACAGTCTCCCACTTGCACTAGAGTCAATAATCTAGTTCACATCGCCATGTGATTAACACTCACAGGTCACATCGCCATGTGACCAACATCCAAGAGTCTACTAGACTCAATGATCTAGTTCACATCACTATGTGATAAACACTCAAACAGTTCTGGGTTTGATCATGTTATGCTTGTGAGAGAGGTTGTAGTCAACGGGTCTTGCCATATTCAGATCCCTATGTATTTCGCAAAACTTTATATTGTAGATGCTGCTACCACGTTCCACTTGGAGCTATTCCAAATTATTGCTCCATTGTACGTATCCGGTATCTCTACTCAGAGCTATCCGGATAGGTGTTAAGCTTGCATCGACGTAACTCTTTATGTCGAACTCTTTATCACCTCCATAACCGAGAAACATTTCCTTATTCCTCTAAGGATAATTTTGACCGCTATCTGGTGTTCCACTCCTAGATCACCTTTGTACCCTCTTGCAAGACATGTGGCAAGGCACACATCAGGTGCGGTACTTAGCATGGCATACCGTATAGAGCCTATGACAAAAGCATAGGGGATGACCTTCGTCCTTCCTCTTTCTTCTGCCGTGGTCAATCTTCGAGTCTTACTCAACTTCACACCTTACAACTCAGGTAAGAACCCCTTCTTTGACTGATCTATTTTGAACTCCTTTAAAAACATGTCAAGGTGTGCGTTCTTTGAAAGTATCATCAGGCGTTTTGATCTATCTCTATAGGTCTTGATGCCCAATATGTAAGCAGCTTTATCCAGGTCTTCCTTTGAAAAACACTCTTCAAACAACCGTTTATGCTTTCCAGAAATTCTACATTATTTCGGATCAACAATATGTCATCCACATATACTTATCAGAAATGTTGTAGTGCTCCCACTCACTTTCTTGTAAATACAAGTTTCTAGCAAACATTGTATAAACCTAAAAGCTTTGATCACTCCATCAAAACATATATTCCGATTCCGAGATGCTTGCTCTAGTCCATAGAAGGATTGCTGGAGCCAGCATACCTTTTAGAATTCTTAGGATCGACAAAACCTTTTATTGTATCACATACAACTTTTCTTACAAAAACTGGTAAGAAATCTTGTTTTGACATCCATCTGTAAGATTTCATAATCGAAAAATACAGCTAATGCTAACATGATTCCGACGGACTTAAGCATCACTACGGGTGAGAAATTATCATCGTAGTCAACTCCTTGAACTTGTGAAAAGACTCTTTCCCACAAGTCGAGCTTCATAGACGGTAACATTACCGCCCACGTCCGTCTTCTTCTTAAAGATCCATTTATCTCAATGGCTTGCCGATCAACGGGCAAGTCCACCAAAGTCCATACTTTGTTCTGATATATGGATCCTATCTCGGATTTCATGGCTTCTAACCATTTGTTGGAATACGGGCCCACCATCGCTTCTCCATAGCTCGTAGGTTCATTGTTGTCTAACAACATGATATCTAAGACAGGATTACCGTACCACTCAGGAGTAGTACATATCCTTGTCGACCTACGAGGTTCGATAGCAACTTGATCCGAAGCTTCATGATCACTATCATTAACTTCCTCTTCAACAGACGTAGGCGCCACAGAAAACATCTTTCTGTGTCGCATCACTCTCTGGTTGAAGTAAAGGTTCGACAACCTCATCAAGTTCTATCTTCCTCCCACTCAATTCTTTCGAGAGAAACTCCTTCTCGAGAAAGGACCCGTTCTTAGTGACAAACAATTTGCCCTCGGATCTGAGATAGAAGGTATACCCAACTGTCACCTTTGGGTATCCTATGAAGATGTGTTTGTCCACTTTGGGTTCGAGCTTCTCCGGCTGAAGCCTTAAGCATCGCAGCCCCAAACATTAAGAAACGACGACTTTGGTTTCTTGCCAAACCAATGTTCACATGACGTCGTCTCAACGGACTTTAGATGGTGTCCTATCTAAAGTGAATGCAGCTGTCTCTAACGCATAACCTCAAAATGAAAACGGTAAATCAGTAAGAGACATCATAGATCGCACCATATCTCATAGGGTTCGATTACGACGTCCAGACACACCATTACCCAATGGTGTTCCAGGTGGCTTCAACTGTGAAACAATTTCACAATGTCTTAAGTGATTGCCAAACTCATAACTCAGAAAATCCCCTCTTGATCAGATCGTAGGAACATGATCTTATTGATATGATGATTCTTAACTTCACTCTGAAATCGCTTGAACTTTTCAAACATTTCAGACTTGTGCTTCATTAAGTAGATATACCTATATCTACCCAAATCATCAGTGAAGATGAGAAAATAGCGATATCCACCGCACGCTTCAATTCTCATTGGATCACATGCATCAGCATGCATGATTTCCAACAAGTCACTTGCCCGTTTCATTGTACCTGAAAACGGGGTCTTAGTCATCCTTCCCATGAGGCATGGCTCGCATGTGTCAAGTGATTCAAAATCAAGTGACTCCAAACATCCATCGACATGGAGTTTCTTCATTTATCTTACGCCAATATGACCTAAGCGGCAGTTCCACGAGAAAGTGGTACTATCATTATTAACTCTACATCTTTTGGCATGAACATGTGTATTACCATGACCGAGATTCAATGAACCATTCACATAGGGTGCATGACCATGAAAGGTATCATTCATGTAAACAGAATAACCATTATTCTCTAACTTAAATGAATGACCGTATTGCATGATTTAATCATATTCATGCTCAACATAGACACCTGATAACATTTATCTAGGTTCAACACTAATCCCGAAGGCAGATGGAGCGTGCGATGGTGATCTCATCAATTTTGGAAACACTTCCAACACACATTGTCACCTCGCCCTTAGCCAGTCTCCGTTTAGTCCGTAGCTTTTGCTTCAAGTTACCAATAATAGTAACTGAACCGGTATCCAATACCCAGGTGCTACCAGGAGTACTAGTGAGGTACACATTAATAACACGTATATAATTTGAAGTTGCCAGCCTTCTTATCTACCATGCATTTGGGTAATTCCGCTACCAGTGACCGTTCCCCTTACAATAGAAGCATTTAGTCTTGGGTTTGGGTTCAACCTTGGGTTCCTTCACTGGAGCGGCAACTGGTTTGCCATCCATGAAGTTTCCCTTCTAGCCCTTGCCGTTCTTGAAACTAGTGGTCTTGTTAAACCATCAACACTTGATGCTCCTTCTTGATTTCTACCTTTTGCGGTCTTAAGCACCGCGAACAGCTCCGGGATCAACTCCATCCCTTGCATGTCATAGTTCATCACGAAGATCTAGTAGCTTAGTGATAGTGGCTAGAGAACTCTATCAATCACTATCTTATCTGGAAGTTTAACTCCCACTTGATTTAAGTGATTGTAACACCCAGACATTCTGAGCACATGCTCACTAGCTGAGCTATTCTCCTCCATCTTGTTGGCAAAAGAACTTGTCAGAGGTCTCACACCTCTCAACACGGGCATGAGCCTGAAATCCCAATTTCAGCTCTTGGAACATCTCATATGTTCTTTGGCGTTCAAAACGTCATTGGAATCCCGATTCTAAGCCGTAAAGTATGGTGCACTAAACTATCAAGTAGTCATCAGGATGTGTCTGTCAGGTGTTCACAACATCCACACATGACGTTGTAGGGGTTTGCACATCGAGCGGTGCATCAAAGACGTAAGCCTTCTATGTAGCAGTGAGGACACTCCTCGGACTACGGACCCAGTCCGCATCATTGCTTACAATATCTTTCAACTTGGTCCTTCTCCAGGAACGTATTGAAACAGGGAGCTACAACGTGAGCTATTTATCTACAACATATTTGCGAAGACAATTTAGACTATGTTCATGATAACTGAGTTCATCTAATCAAATTATTTAATGAACTCCCACTCAGATAGACATCCCTCTAGTCATCTAAGTGAAACATGATCCGAATCGACTAGGCCGTGTCCCATCATCACGTGAGACGGACTAGTCATCAACGGTGATCATCTCATGTTGATCGTATCTTCTATATGACTCATGTTCGACCTTTCGGTCTTCCATGTTCCGAGGCCATGTCTGTACATGCTAGGCTCGTCAAGTCAACCTAAGTGTATTGCGTGTGTAAATCTGGCTTACACCCATTGTATTCGAACGTTAGAATCTATCACACCCGATAATCACGTGGTGCTTCGAAACAACGAACCTTCGCAACAGTGCACAGTTAGGTGGAACACTTTCTTGAAATTATTGCGAGGGATCATCTTATTTAAGCTACCGTCGTTCTAAGCAAATAAGATGTAAAACATGATAAACATCACATGCAATCAAACAGTGAGATGATATGGCCAATATCATTTTGCTCCTTTTGATCTCCATCTTCGGGGCTCCATGATCATCGTTGTCACCGGCATGACACCATGATCTCCATCATCATGATCTCCATCATCGTGTCTTCTTGAAGTTGTCTCGTCATCTATTACTTCTACTACTATGGCTAACGCTTTAGCAATAAAGTAAAGTAATTACATGACGTTTATGTTGACACGCAGGTCATAAATAAATTAAGACAACTCCTATGGCTCCTACCGGTTGTCATACTCATCGACATGCAAGTCGTGATTCCTATTACAAGAACATGATCAATCTCATACATCACATATATCATTCATCACATCCTTTTGGCCATATCACGTCACAAGGCATATGCTGCAAAAACAAGTTAGACGTCCTCTAATTGTTGTTGCAAGTTTTTACGTGGTTGCTATAGGTTTCTAGCAAGAACGTTTCTTACCTACGCGAAAACCACAACGTGATATGCCAATTTCTATTTACCCTTCATAAGGACCATTTTCATCGAATCCGATCCGACTAAAGTGGGAGAGACAGACACCCGCTAGCCACCTTATGCAACTAGTGCATGTCAGTCGGTGGAACTAGTCTCACGTAAGAGTACGTGTAAGGTCGGTCCGGGCCGCTTCATCCCACGATGCCGCCGAATCAAGATAAGACTAGTAACGGCAAGCAAATTGACAAAATCGACGCCCACAACAACTTGTGTTCTACTCGTGCATAGAAACTATGCATAGACCTAGCTCATGATGCCACTGTTGGGGATCGTAGCAGAAATTTAAAATTTTCTACGCATCACCAAGATCAATCTATGGAGTAATCTAGCAACGAGGGGAAGGGGAGTTCATCTACATACCCTTGTAGATCGCTAAGTGGAAGCGTTCAAGTGAACGGGGTTGATGGAGTCGTACTCATCGTGATCCAAATCACCGATGATCCTAGTGCCGAACGGACGGCACCTCCGTGTTCAACACACGTACAGCCCGGTGACATCTCCTACGCCTTGATCCAGCAAGGGGAGAAGGAGAGGTTGGGGAAGACTCCATCCAGAAGCAGCACGACGGCATGGTGGTGAAGGAGGAGCGTGGTAATCCTGCAGGGCTTCGCCAAGCACCGTAGGAGAAGAGGAGGACTTGGGAGAGGGGGAGGGCTGCGCCAGAACTTGGGTGCGGCTGCCCTCCCAATCCCCACATATATATAGGGGCAAGAGAGAGGGGCCCCGGCCCCCTCAGATCCAATCTGAGGAGGGGGCGGCGGCCAAGGGGGGTTGCCTTGCCCCCCAAGGCAAGGGGGGCGCCCCCCCTTTAGGGTTCCCCCAAACCCTAGGCGCATGGGCCCTAGGGGGGAGGCGCCCAGCCCACTAAGGGGCCGGTCCCTCCCCACACACAGCCCATAGGGCCCTCCGGGGCAGGTGGACCCTCCCGGTGGACCCCCGGAACCCCTCCGGTAGTCCCGGTACAATACCGGTAACCCCCGAATTATTCCTGTGACCGTATGATGACTTCCCATATATAAATCTTTACCTCCGAACCATTTCGGAACTCCTCATGACGTCCGGGATCTCATCCGGGACTCCGAACAACATTCGGTAACCATGTACATCTATTCCCTATAACCCTAGCGTCATCGAACCTTAAGTGTGTAGACCCTACGGGCTCGGGAGTCATGCAGACATGGCCGAGACAACTCTCCGGTCAATAACAAACAACGGGATCTGGATACCCATGTTGGCTCCCACATGCTCCGTGATGATCTCATCGGATGAACCACGATGTCAAGGATTCAATCAATCCCGTATACAATTCCCTTTGTCCATCGGTACGATACTTGCCCGAGATTCGATCGTCGGTACCCCGATACCTTGTTCAATCTCGTTACCGGCAAGTCTCTTTACTCGTTTCGTAACACATCATCCCGTGATCAACTCCTTGATCACATTGTGCACATTATGATGATGTCCTACCGAGTGGGCCCAGAGATACCTCTCCGTTTACACGGAGTGACAAATCCCAGTCTCGATTCGTGCCAACCCAACAGACACTTTCGGAGATACCTGTAGTGAACCTTTATGGCCACCTAGTTACGTTGTGACGTTTGGTACACCCAAAGCATTCCTACGGTATCCGGGAGTTGCACAATCTCATGGTCTAAGGAAATGATACTTGACATTAGAAAAGCTTTAGCAAACGAACTACACGATCTTGTGCTAGGCTTAGGATTGGGTCTTGTCCATCACATCATTCTCCTAATGATGTGATCCCATTATCAACGACATCCAATGTCCATGGTCAGGAAACCGTAACCATCTATTGATCAACGAGCTAGTCAACTAGAGGCTTACTAGGGACATGGTGTTGTCTATGTATCCACACATGTATCTGAGTTTCCTATCAATACAATTCTAGCATGGATAATAAAAGATTATCATGAACAAGGAAATATAATAATAACCAATTTATTATTGCCTCTAGGGCATATTTCCAACAGCAAGAGCTCCAGGCTCTCATGGAAAAACATGAGAGTTTGGAGCTTGACTCAAAGACGCGAGCGTCCGAGCTCGCGGTGGCTATTGAAAATGCCAAGTCTGCCAAGGCCGAATCCCGGAAGACCCTCCAGGAGTTGGATGAGGTGAAGAAGATAGCGGCGGGTAAGGCATTCTTTATGCAAAGCAAACACATAAACGTGAGTTACTTGTTACTTACCCGAATCTGGAGCTCTCCAGGAGCGTTCACAGATCTTCCCCGGAGTGTGTCCGATGCCGCCGCATTCTATCGAGCCAAGGAGGGCAGCTCGACGGAGAAGGTGTTCTGGTCTCAGTATGCTGAGGCCGGACACCCCGTGCCCCTGAGCGACCAGCTGAAGCAACTGGTCGAGCTCCACAAGGCGGCCGAACAGGCCATGAAGGGCCTCATTGTTCGGCTATGGCCTGGAGGGGCTCTGCCTGGGAGCTATTTCGGGCTGGTGCGGCGGCTGGTGGAGGCCTGTCCCAGGCTTGAGGTCATCAAGCGCTCCTTCTGCATTGAGGGTGCCCGTAGGGCCCTTGCCCGTGCTAAGGTGCACTGGGGCAAGCTGGATGCTGAGAAGCTTGTGAAGGACGGGCCACCGCCGGGGAAAGAGGATCGCAAGCCCGAGAATTACTATAAGGATGTGCTGAAGGGTGCCCGCCTTGTGGCGGATGAATGTTCTAGGGATGTAATTTTTGAGTGAAACTTGCTCGTTTTGTCCTGTGCGCTGAAAACTTGTTTATATGCGCTAAGCAATGCTGTTGGAATTTAAAATATTACCTTCTGTGCGGCTGTTTATCAATTCTGAGAGATGGCGAGTCGTCGGCTTTTGCCCCCGTGCCGCTAGTGCTGGGGTGTTCGGGGATAAACCTGAGCGCTCTTTTTCCCATGTTTGGGTCCTTCGAGGGAGGCGCTCAGCATAACGAACAAGGCAATCAGACTATAATGCGTGAACACTCTCACTTAGCCATAGAATTCTATAATTTTAAATTTCGGCGAAGCCCCTGGTATTCAGAAGACTGAGTTCGGGGCGCTATCCACGCCTTGGCCGGACAGAGCCGGCTCCTCGCCCTAAGCGGCATAAGTCTTTAGGGACTCGAAAAAATCTCCCGAACAGCGACCAGCTCTCGCTTCATCATGACAGTCAGTTTTAGCTTTCTCCACTGAGGTGCTCGACCCAGCTCAACTAGGGCACAATCGTAGTGTTTCTCCTAGTGCTACCTTAGCCGATATAGCGGAACGTAAGGCACCAAAACATAGGAGCCAGGCAAACCCAACTATTGACCCAAGACATGATTCGGAGCCGATGCATATAGTGCTATAAGTTCGGGGTGCCGCACTTGTTAAAGTGTTCGGACTTCTCACACCATATTTAGGGGTACTAAAGCCCCTGGCGTATTTTGGCCGTACCAACGTGTACGGGTGCAACATGTCGTTAAGGAACATATATAAAGAAAGAAGGTAATGCAAAAATAGACGAAAGCTATGCATTGTTTATTAAAAAGGTCTGCGACTAAAGCAGAATGATACAAATAATGTGATAAGTGGAAGGTTGGACTAGTTAACATGTCCGTTCCAGGGGCAAGCTGCGGAATATTATGCGGAACAGGTATACTGCTCGTGATAGAGACCACCTGGGAGTTCCGTACTGCGGCGTGGCTTGTCTGCTTCCCTAGTTCTTACATCGTTTGTGCGGCAATTGAACTGCCGAACAGGCCTTCTGAAGGATGGAGTCCTGAAAGTAAGAGAAAATTAAAAAATCGGCAGCCCCTGGTACGGTTTAAGCCGTGTTTTGGGCGTGCCGTGATGGTGCCCCTCCCCCTGTGCCCATGGTATCTCTAGAGCGTAGTTATGTACGCGAAGTACTGGTGTCGCCTTTTTGCGAGGGTTGGGGTTGGGGCCGCATTGCTACGCCTGCTCGGATCATGCCAGGTGGTCTTGTTGTAGGTTACTCCGGGCGCGCTTGATAGTGTCCGGTCGTTTAGTGGCCGGACTGGAGAACTGCCTGGAGAGGCTGCTTTGAACTTCCGTTGCAAGGGCCGCCATGTGCTCCTCCGTTCGGAGGGAGCGTTCGGTGTTTCCATTAACCGTAATTACTCCTCGAGGGCCTGGCATCTTGAGCTTAAGGTATGCGTAATGCGGTACCGCATTGAACTTAGTGAATGCGGTTCGCCCGAGCAGTGCGTGATAGCCACTGCGAAACGGGACTATGTCGAAGATTAACTCCTCGCTTCGGAAATTATCCGGAGATCCGAAGACCACTTCAAGTGTGACTGAGCCTGTACAGTTGGCCTCTACACCTGGTATTACGCCTTTAAAAGTCGTTTTGGTGGGCTTAATCCTGGAGGGATCTATGCCCATTTTCCGCACTGTATCCTGGTAAAGCAGGTTCAGGCTGCTGCCGCCGTCCATGAGGACTCTAGTGAGATGAAATCCGTCAATAATTGGGTCTAGGACCAATGCGGCGAATCCGCCATGACGGATGCTAGTGGGATGGTCCCTTCGATCAAAGGTGATCGGGCAGGAGGACCATGGGTTGAACTTGGGAGCGACTGGCTCTACCGCGTATACGTCCCTTAACGCGTGCTTCCGCTCCCTTTTGGGGACGTGGGTTGCGTATATCATATTCACCGTTCGCACTTGTGGGGGAAAACCCTTCTGTCCACTGTTGTTCGACGGCCGGGGCTCCTCGTCGTCATCGCTATGCAGCCCCTTGTCTTCATTTTCGGCGTTTAACTTGCCTGCCTGCTTGAACACCCAACAATCCCTGTTGGTGTGATTGGCTGGCTTTTCGGGGGTGCCATGTATCTGGCACGAGCGGTCGAGTATTCGGTCCAAACTGGACGGGCCCCTAGGATTCCTTTTGAATGGCTTTTTCCACTGACCGGATTTAGAGCCTCTGAATCCGGCATTAACTGTCATATCCTCAGCATTGTCGCCGTTCATGCGGCGCTTCTGCTTGTTGCGACGTGACCTGCCACTATTATCCCTGGTGTCCGAATTACCAAGGTTCTTGGCCATATTGTTGCTACGAGCAAGCCAGCTGTCTTCTCCTGCACAAAAGCGGGTCATGAGTGTCGTGAGTGCTGCCATAGATTTCGGCTTTTCCTGTCCAAGGTGCCCGGCCAGCCACTCATCACGGATATTGTGTTTGAAGGCTGCTAGGGCCTCAGCGTCCGGACAGTCAACTATTTGATTTTTTCTTTGTTAGGAACTGTGTCTAGAATTGCCTGGCCGATTCCTCTGGCTGCTGAATTACGTGACTTAGGTCATCGGCGTCTGGGGGTCGCACATAAGTGCCCTGGAAATTGTCGAGGAATGCGGCTTCTAGGTCCTCCCAACAACTGATTGATCCTGTTGGCAAGTTGTTAAGCCAATGCCGAGCTGGTCCTTTAAGCTTGAGTGGGAGGTATTTGATGGCGTGGAAATCATCGCCGCGGGCCATGTGGATATGAAGGAGATAATCCTTGATCCATACCGCAGGATCTGTTGTGCCATCATATGATTCGATGTTTACGGGTTTGAAACCCTCGGGGATTTGATGATCCATTATTTTGTCTGTAAAGCAGAGTGGGTGTGAGGCGCCTCTGTACTGGGCTATATCGTGACGTAGTTCCAATGAGCCTTGTCTACTGTGTTCAGCCCCGCCGAATTTGTGGCCGGCATGACGGTTACCGTCTCGAGCCGTGGGGCGCCCACGCGATCCGTAGATCAATCTTGTTTGCCTTGCCTTTTCCTCCAACATGTCTCGTAAGTCCGGCGCATATTCCCGTGCCTTAGTACGGGGTGCGGCTTGCGTGGAGGGCCGAGAGGCCTCTCTGTCGCGACCACGAGGTGGCCAGTCAGCCGCATCAAGTGCTTCCTCCTCTAATCGGGGTAGCAACCTGCGCTTTGGGTAGCTCTTGGAGGGCATTCGAGTTTATGCTCTTCGGCTGCAAGGACTTCAGTCCATCTGTCGACTAGCAAATCTTGATCAGCTCTAAGCTGTTGCTATTTTTTCTTGAGGCTTCTTGCCGTGGCCATAAGCCTGCGTTGAAAACGCTTTTGCTCGACGGGATCCTCTGGCACGACGAATTCGTCGTCGTCGAGGCTTGCCTCGTCTTCGGAGGGAGGCATATAATTATCGTCCTCGACCTCTCTGTCTGCCGCTCTCTCATGAGGGCTGGTTTCTCCATCCTCCTGTTCTAAATCTTGCTGGAGGGGGTTTTCTTCGGTGCTTTCCAGAGTATTATTATCTCCTGTGTTGGAATCACCGTGTTTGTTTTGGTGGGATTTTGAGCGGCGCCATTGACGCCAGCGCTTAGGCTGTTTCTTGGAGGGGTCATCCTCCGTTGTTCCATCGCCATCTCCCTCTTTTGGGGTGTCCACCATGTATATGTCATACACTGAGGTGGCTTTCTAGGGCCTAGTAGGCGCTGGTTCTTCATCATCTCCTTCATCGGCGCCCATACCATCGATGTCTTCGGAGTCGAAGTCGAGCATGTCGGTTAAGTCGTCGACAGTGGCTACAAAGTGGGTGGTGGGTGGGCTTTGAATTTCTTCATCGTCCGTACCCCAACCTTGCTGACTGTAGTCCGGCCAGGGCTCTCCTGATAAAGAGAGAGACTTCAGTGACTTCAGGATATCGCCGAAAGGCGAGTGCTGAAAGATGTCCGCGGCAGTGAACTCCATGATCGGCGCCCAATCGGATTCGATTGGCAAGGGCGCGGAGGGTTCGGAGTCCAGAGAGGAGTCCGGCTCCTTGGAGTCACGAGTCTCGCAGAGTACGGGGCTGGTGCTTGGCTCAATCATTGTTGGGGTCGCAGCCCCCGAGGTGGCGTCCAACCGCCCATCCTCGATCGGCGCAGTTGGCTCCGAATTAAGGGTCAGAGCCAATGCGGGTGCGGCCTCCAAGGCACTGTTCGGCGGCAGAGCTAGATCATGCTCGTCGTGACAGTGCGGCGCGCTCGGCAGTAGCTCAAATCTGTCGAAGATCAAGTCCCCGCGGATGTCAGTCGTGTAGTTAAAACTTCCAAATCTGACCTGACGGCCAGGGGCGTAGCTTTCGATCTGCTCCAGACGGCCAAGCGAATTGGCCCACAGTGCAAAGCCGCCGAAGACGAAGATCTGTCCGGGGAGGGAGGTCTCACCCTGGACTGCATCGCCATCGATGATCGTAGGAGCCATCGAGCCTGACAGCGATGACACAGAGGAACTTTCAATGAAAGCACCAATGTCGGTGTCAAAACCGGCGGATCTCGGGTAGGGGGTCTCGAACTGTGCGTCTAGGCCGGATGGTAACAGGAGACAAGGGACACGAAGTTTTACCCAGGTTCGGGCCCTCTCGATGGAGGTAAAACCCTACATCCTGCTTGATTAATATTGATGATATGGGTAGTACAAGAGTAGATCTACCACGAGATCGAAGAGGCTAAACCCTAGAAGCTAGCCTATGGTATGATTGTTGATGTGTATGTTGTCCTACGGACTAAAACCCTCCGGTTTATATAGACACTGGATAGGGTTAGGGTTACATAGAGTCGGTTACAATGGTAGGAGATCTGTATATCCGTATCGCCAAGCTTGCCTTCCACGCCAAGGAAAGTCCCTCCCGGACACGGGACGAAGTCTTCAATCTTGTATCTTCATAGTCCAGGAGTCCGGCTGAAGGTATAGTCCGGTCATCCGGACACCCCCTAATCCAGGACTCCCTCAAGACCCATGTTTGAAATATCTCGCTCCTCGGAGCCTAATGAATAAATACTTGAGTCGTAGAGTTATGTTGTGATGCCATGTTGTATTTACACATATCGAGCATATTGTGTGTATGAGTGAAATGCTTGGTATGTGTGGGATCCGACAACCTAGTTGTTTATCCTTGGCAGCCTCTCTTATGGGGAAATGTAGTCTAGTGCTTCCATGAGCCATAGTAGTCCGCTATAGCCCGGTTCACCGGAGTCCTGCAAGCCCAGCACTACTGCTCAGGACACTTGACTGGCCGGCATGTGTTTCACTTCGTTCCTGTGTCTGTCCCTTCGGGGAAATGTCACGCGGTGACACCCGGAGTCCTGCCTAGCCTGCTACAGCCCGGGTTCCCGGAGTCCTGTTAGCCCAGTGCTACAGCCCGGATTCACACGCTGCTAACCGACATGCTCGATGTGATTCATGTATGCCTGTCCCCATAGGTTGGTGCCGCTTTGGGTTCACGACTAGCCATGTCGGCTCGGGTTCTCTATCATATGGATGCTAGCGACACTATCATATACGTGAGCCAAAAGGCGCATACGGTCCCGGGCCATGGTAAGGCGACAACCGTGGGAGTACCGTGCGTGAGGCTGCAAAGTGATATGAGGTGTTACCGGCTAGATCAATGTGACTTGGAATCAGGGTCCTGACAGAGAACATGCAAAGCTATTTAATTATACAACAAGAAAAGCTCAAAAGATTCAATTGATTTCAATGAACAATCTGATTATAAAGAAACAATTCATCATATCTTAACAAACACACTACTGATTACATCAAATTGATCCCGATCATGTGAGGCGGCTCACGGCAGCATGGTATTGAAGATCCAAGAGAGAGAGAGAGAGAGAGAATCATCTATCTACTACTATGGACCCTAAGGTCCTAATGGAACTAATCACACATGATCATGGAGGTAGCAAGGTTGATGAAGAAGCCTCCGACAATGGATTCCCCCTCCGATAGAGCTCCAGAATAGGCCTCCAGATTGGATCTTCACGAACCAGGAACTTGCGTCCACAAAAAAATTCTTCTACAAATATGACAGAAGGTTTCAGTATTTATAGGATTTTATGGTGGTGGAATTATTAAAAGGTGATGCAGGTGGGCCCCACATGCCCTGGTGGTGCTTCCTAGGCTTGGGGTGCGCCACCTAGACGTATTGGCCCCCTATGGCTCCTCTTGTACCTTCCCAAAGCTTCGTGAGTCCTTTGTTTCCTGAAAAAAAGTGTGTTAAATTGGCAATGTATTTTGACTTTCCTAGATATTAACTTCCTGCGAAACAAAACACATGCAGAAAAAAGGAACTAGCACTAGGCACTAAATTAATAGGTTAGTCCAGAAAGATAATATAATATGCTATAAAAAGCATATAAAAGTGATAATATAATAGCATGAAATAATAAAAAATAGGTACGTTTGAGACGTATCAGCTACTAAGGTATTGACTATGAGTTTGATGGCCTTTGACCTACCCTAGCGTAGCCTTATAAATGGAGACAAGAGCTAGGGTTTACAAGTTTCATAACCGTCCTCACCTCTAAGTCAGTAGAGGTGTCACAGCTGCACGCGTTGGTCATGTTCCATCACTACTGTCATAAACATAGGGAGAAAACTAATCGGTTCCGCTTTGACCGATGTGTCATGATGATGACCCCCGGATCCCCGTGCCCACATCTCGCGTAGTGCGAAACACCATAGAGAAAATGGAACACATGTTTGCATGTCAAGCATGTTGTTTGGGCGCCCCATAGAAATATAAAGAGAAAAGAGGGGGCACGTTTTCCCACTGCTCCTATTCATCCCTTAGATCTCGCTCACCCTTCTTCCTCCCTTGCAAAAAAACCACCATTGCTGCAAGCTTTCTGCTCGCAAGCTCCCACCTATCCTCTCCTGATCCGACCCACCCTGAGCCTCTGATGGTGCGAGGCGAGAGAAACCATGGTCGGGGCCAAGGAAAGAGCTGCCCTAGGACAATCGCTAGCAAGGAGCGGAAGAAGAGGAAATCGAGCTCCTTCGAAAACGCGAAGAAGAGGAAAACAAGCAACAACATGGGAAAGTGGTTTCCGTCCATGACTCATGATTCACATCTGGAAGGACTCGTCGTGGATGGCTTCCTGCCGCAGAAGGAGGTGCTCCCATGGAAGATGGCGGGGTATGAGATGATCCCGACACTGGAAGGCGAGGACCGTTTGATACACCAACAACTCATTTGCAGAGGTTTGAGGTAAGGCCTCAAAACCCTATGTACTTTTGCACTTGATCGCTGGATGAATTTGCACAATTGATGTTTTTTTGTGTTCGGCGCGGAGTTGTCTTTTCTCTTCTTCTCGTTCCAAGTTCTCAAAGGTATCCAGGATGCCATATATTAATCAAGGAGGAGGTAAGAAGAGAGGATGCAGGAATGTTATTTCAAAAACCAGTGACAGAAGGATTAGTACAATAGCGGAAGCAATTCCTTGGGGATATATGAGTTGTAGCCATTAAACGCACAATGCTCTTGTCTAGAGAAATCCTTAATAACTGAGATAACCCCGCATGACGGTAAGGGCCATCAAGTGAATAATTGACTCTCAATGCAGCTCGTGCCAGGTCATGACATACTTTGGACACATCCCACACTTCATCATATTATGAGCACATTGTAACACGTGTCTACTAAGACCATGCTTAATACGAAGATGATATCTCACTGACACGTCTCCGTCGTATCTACTTTTCCAAACACTTTTGCCCTTGTTTTGGACTCTAACTTGCATGATTTGAATGGAGCTAACCCGGACTGACGCTGTTTTCAGCAGAATTGCCATGGTGTTATTTTTGTGCAGAAATAAAAGTTCTCGGAATGACCTGAAAATCCACGGAGAATTATTTTGGAATATATAAAAATACTGGAAGGAAGATCCACGTCAGGGGGGCCTCCACCTGTCCACGAGGGTGGGGCGTGCCCTACCCCCCTAGGCGCGCCCCCTGCCTCGTGGGCCCCCTGACGCTCCACTGACCTCAACCCTGACTCCATATATTCACTTTCGGGGAGAAAAAAACCAAGGAGAAGGATTCATCGCGTTTTACGATACGGAGCCGCCACCAAGTGATACGTTGATAGTCTCCAACATATCTATAATTTTTTATTGCTCCATGCTATATTATCTACTGTTTTAGACATTATTGGGCTTTATTATCCACTTTTATATTATTTTTGGGACTAACCTATTAACCGGAGGCCCAGCCCAGAATTGTTGTTTTTGCCTGTTTTAGGGTTTTGAAGAAAAGGAATATCAAATGGAGTCCAAATGGAATGAAACCTTCGGGAACGTGATTTTCTCAACAGATAAGACCCGGGAGACTTGGAGCCTACGCCAAGGAATGTAACAGGAGGCCACGAGGTAGGGGCGCGCCCCCCACCCTCGTGGGCCCCCTGTTGCTCCACCGACGTACTTCTTCCTCCTATATATATCCACGTACCCCCAAACGATCAGAATAGGAGCCAAAACCCTAATTCCACCGTCGTAACTTTCTGTATCCACGAGAACCCAACCTGGGGCCTGTTCTGGAGCTCCGCCGGAGGGGGCATCGATCACGCAGGGCTTCTACATCAACACCATAGCCCCTCCGATGAAGTGTGAGTAGTTCACTTCAGACCTACAGGTCCATAGTTAGTAGCTAGATGGCTTCTTCTCTCTTTTTGGATCTCAATACAATGTTCTCCCCCTCTCTTGTGGAGATCTATTCGATGTAATCTTCTTTTTGCGGTGTGTTTGTTGAGATCGATGAATTGTGGGTTTATGATCAAGTCTATCTATGAACAATATTTGAATCTTCTCTGAATTCTTTTATGAATGATTGGTTATCTTTGCAAGTCTCTTCGAATTATCAGTTTGGTTTGGCCTACTAGATTGATATTTCTTGCAATGGGAGAAGTGCTTAGCTTTGGGTTCAATCTTGCGGTGTCCTTTCCCGGTGACAGTAAGGGCAGCAAGGCACGTATTGTATTGTTGCCATCGAGGATAACAAGATGGGGTTTTCTTCATATTGCATGAGTCTACCCCTCTACATCATGTCATCTTGCTTAAGGCGTTACTTTGTTTTTAACTTAATACTCTAGATGCATGCTGGATAGCGGTCGATGAGTGGAGTAATAGTAGTAGATGCAGGCAGGAGTCAGTCTACTTGTTTCGGACGTGATGCCTATATACATGATCATGCCTAGATATTCTCATAATTATGCTCAATTCTATCAATTGCTCAACAGTAATTTGTTCACCCACCATAGAATACTTATGCTCTCGAGAGAAGCCACTAGTGAAACCTATGGCCTCCGAGTCTATCTTTATCATATTGTTCTCCTGCTACTTTTCTATTTACTTTGCCTTTATTTTACTTTGCATATTTATCATAAAAATACCAAAAATATTATCTTTATCATATCTATCAGATCTCACTCTTGTAAGTGGCCTCATAGGGATTGACAACCCCTATTTGCGTTGGTTGCGAGGATTTATTTGTTTTGTGCAGGTACGAGGGACTCGCGCGTAGCCTCCTACTGGATTGATACCTTGGTTCTCAAAAACTGAGGGAAATACTTACGCTACTTTGCTGCATCATCCCTTCCTCTTTGGGGAAAACCAACGCAGTGCTCAAGAGGTAGCAAGAAGGATTTCTGGCGCCGTTGCCGGGGAGGTCTTCGCAACATACCAAGTACCCATGACATACCCTTATCTTCCGCATTACATTATTTGCCATTTGCCTCTTGTTTTCCTCTCCCCCACTTCACCCTTGCCGTTTTATTCGCCCTCTCTCTCTCTATCCTCCCTCTCTTTCTCTATTTGCCTCTTTTTTCCTGCTTGCTTTTTGTTTGCTTGTGTGTTAGTTTGCTTTCTTGTCACGATGGCTCTACCTAAATTTTATGATCTCCACCTTAAAAGGCTAGAAGAGATCGAAAGCAATGTCAGGAGATTTATGGTTTTGCAATTTGAACATAATAGTTTCTTCAGAAACGAGATTAAAGAACAGAAAAGTTTTATGAGTTTTATGAATAAAGAGTTTGATGATATGTCTAAAGAATTTGATGGTTTAAGATCCCAAATTGCTCACCTTGAGAAACTAATTGCTGAAATTTCGGATAAGCAAGCCACCTTAGTTAATAAGATGGCCGCTAAACCGGATTGCTATGAAAATAATGATGAAGATCTAAAAGTTATTGATGTGTCCCCTATTAAATCTTTGTTTTGAAATATGAATCTTGATAATGATGGGACTGAATATGATCCACCTTTACCTAGAAGGCGTTCTAAGAATTCAGAATTTGTTGATCTTGATGCTAAATTTGATAAAAGCGGGATTAAAGAAATTAAAACCCTAGATGTTGCTAAACCCACTATTATGGATTTCAAGGAATTTAACTATGAAAATTGCTCTTTGATTGATTGTATTTCCTTGTTGCAATCCGTGCTAAATTCTCCTCATTCTTATAGTCAAAATAAAGCGTTTACTAAACATATCCTTGATGCCTTGATGCAATCTTATGAAGAAAAACTTGAATTGGAAGTTTCTATCCCTAGAAAACTTTATGATGAGTGGGAACCAACTATTAAAATTAAAATTTAAGATCATGAATGCTATGCTTTATGTGATTTGGGTGCTAGCGTTTCCACGATTCCAAAGACTTTGTGTGATTTGTTAGGTTTCCGTGATTTTGATGATTGCTCTCTAAACTTGCACCTTGCGGATTCCACTATTAAGAAACCTATGGGAAGAATTAATGATGTTCTTATTGTTGCAAATAGGAATTATGTGCCCGTAGATTTTATTGTTCTTGACATAGATTGCAATCCTTCATGTCCTATTATTCTTGGTAGACCTTTCCTTAGAACGATTGGTGCAATTATTGATATGAAGGAAGGAAATATTAGATTCCAATTTCCATTAAGGAAAGGAATGGAACACTTTCCTAGAAATAAAATTAGATTACCTTATGAATCTATTATGAGAGCCACTTATAGATTGTCTACCAAAGATGGCAATACCTAGATCTATTCTTGCTTATTATGCCTAGCTAGGGGCGTTAAACGATAGCGCTTGTTGGGAGGCAACCCAATTTTACTTTTATTCCTTGATTTTTGCTCCTGTTTAGTAATAAATAAATTATATAGCCTCTGTTTTGGTTGTGTTTTTTGTGTTTAATTAGTGTTTGTGCCAAGTAGAACCGTTGGGAAGACTTGGGGAAAGTCTTGTTGAACTTGCTGTAAAAAACAGAAACTTTAGCGCTCACGAGAACTGCTTTCATTTTTATTTGGAGAGTGCTATTTAGTTAATTATTTTTGCATATGATTAATAGATAAATTCCTCACGTCCAGCAATTTATTTTAGAATTTTTAGGGTTCCAGATCTTGCTCTAGCTACAGATTACTACAGACTGTTCTGTTTTTGACAGATTCTGTTTTTCGTGTGTTGTTTGCTTATTTTGATGAATCTATGGCTAGTAAAATAGTTTATAAACCATAGATAAGTTGGAATACAGTAGTTATAACACCAATCTAAATAAAGAATGAGTTCATTACAGTACCTTGAAGTGGTCTTTTGTTTTCTTTCGCTAACGGAGCTCACGAGATTTTCTACTTTAAGTTTTGTGTTGTGAAGTTTTCAAGTTTTGGGTAAAGATTTGATGGATTATGGAACAAGGAGTGGCAAGAGCCTAAGCTTGGGGATGCCCATGGCACCCCCAAGATAATATAAGGACACCTAAAAGCCAAAGCTTGGGGATGCCCCGGAAGGCATCCCCTCTTTCGTCTACTTCTATCGGTAACTTTACTTGGAGCTATATTTTTATTTACCACATGATATGTGTTTTGCTTGGAGTGTCTTGTATTATTTGAGTATTTGCTTGTTAGTTTATCACAATCATCCTTGCTGTACACATCTTTTGAGAGAGCCATACATGTTTTGGAATTTGTTAGAATACTCTATGTGCTTCGCTTATATCTTTTGAGTTATATAGTTTTGCTCTAGTACTTCACTTATATCTTTTAGAGCACGGTGGTGGGTTTGTTTTATAGAAACTATTGATCTCTCATGATTCACTTAGATTATTTTGAGAGTCTTAATAGCATGGTAATTTGCTTAAAATCCTAATATGCTAGGTATTCAAGATTAGTAAAATTTTCTTAAGAGTGTTTTGAATACTAAGAGAAGTTTGATGCTTGATAATTGTTTTGAGATATGGAGGTAATAATATCAAAGTCATGCTAGTTGAGTAGTTGTGAAATTGAGAAATACTTGTGTTGAGGTTTGCAAGTCCCGTAGCATGCACGTATGGTAAACTTATGCAACAAATTTGAAACATGAGGTGTTATTTGATTGTCTTCCTTATGAGTGGCGGTTGGGGACAAGCGATGGTCTTTTCCTACCAATCTATCCCCCTAGGAGCATGCGCGTAGTACCGAGGTTTTTGATGACTTGTAGATTTTTGCAATAATTATGTGAGTTCTTTATGACTAATGTTGAGTCCATGGATTATACACACTCTCATCCTTCCATCCTTGCTAGCCTCTTCGGTACCGTGCATTGCCCTTTCTCACATTGAGAGTTGGCTCAAACTTCGCCGGTGCATCCAAACCCCGTGATATGATACGCTCTTTCACACATAAACCTCCTTATATCTTCCTCAAAACAGCCACCATACCTACCTATTATGGCATTTCCATAGCCATTCCGAGATATATTGCCATGCAACTTTCCATCATTCCGTTCATCATGACACATTCATCATTGTCATATTGCTTAGCATGATCATGTAGTTGACATAGTATTTGTGGCAAAGCCACCGTTCATAATTCTTTCATACATGTCACTCTTGGTTCATTGCTTATCCCGGTACACCGCCGGAGGCATTCATATAGAGTCATCTTTTGTTCTAGTATCGAGTTGTAAATAAATAGAAGTGTGATGATCATCATTTTCTAGAGCATTGTCCCAAGTGAGGAATAAAAAAAAGAGAAGGCCCAAAAAAGAGAAAGGCCATAAAAATGAGAGAAAAAGAGAGAAGGGACAATGTTACTATCCTTTGCCACACTTGTGCTTCAAAGTAGCACCATAATCTTCATGATAGAGAGTCTCTTGTTTTGTCACTTTCATATACTAGTGGGAATTTTCATTATAGAACTTGGCTTGTATATTCCAACAATGGGCCTCCTCAAGTGCCCTAGGTCTTCGTGAGCAAGCAAGTTGGATGCACACCCACTAGTTTCTTTTGTTGAGCTTTCATACATTTATAGCTCTAGTGCATCCGTTGCATGGCAATCCCTACTCCTTGCATTAACATCAATCGGTGGGCACCTCCATAGCCCATTGGTTAGCCTCGTTGATGTGAGACCTTCTCCTTTTTTGTCTTCTCCACATAACCCCCATCATTATATTCTATTCCACCTATAGTGCTATGTCCATGGCTTGCGCTCATATATTGCGTGAAAGTTTATAGGTTTGAGATTACTAAAGTATGAAACAATTGCTTGGCTTGTCATCGTGGTTGTGCATGATGAGAGCATTCTTGTGTGACAAAAATGAAACATGACTAAACCATATGATTTTGTAGGGATGAACTTTCTTTGGCCATGTTATTTTGAGAAGACATAATTGCTTAGTTAGTATGCTTGAAGTATTATTATTTTTATGTCAATATGAACTTTTGTCTTGAATCTTTTGGATCTGAATATTCATACCACAATTAAGAAGAATTACATTAAAATTATGCCAAAGTAGCACTCCGCATCAAAAATTCTGTTTTTATCATTTACCTACTCGAGGACAAGCAGGAATTAAGCTTGGGGATGCTTGATACGTCTCCAACGTATCTATAATTTTTTATTGCTCCATGCTATATTATCTACTGTTTTAGACATTATTGGGCTTTATTATCCACTTTTATATTATTTTTGGGACTAACCTATTAACCGGAGGCCCAGCCCAGAATTGTTGTTTTTTGCCTGTTTTAGGGTTTCAAAGAAAAGGAATATCAAACGGAGTCCAAACGGAATGAAACCTTCGGGAACGTGATTTTCTCAACAGATAAGACCCAGGAGACTTGGAGCCTACGCCAAGGCATGTAATAGGAGGCCATGAGGTAGGGGCGCGCCCTACCCTACCAGGCGCGCCACCCACCCTAGTGGCCCCCTGTTGCTCCACCGACGTACTTCTTCCTCCTATATATATCCACGTACCCCCAAACGATCAGAACAGGAGCCAAAACCCTAATTCCACCGCCGTAACTTTATGTATCCATGAGATCCCATCTTGGGGCCTGTTCCGGAGCTCCGTCGGAGGGGGCATCGATCACGGAGGGCTTCTACATCAACACCATAGCCCCTCCGATGAAGTGTGAGTAGTTCACCTCAGACCTACGGGTCCATAGTTAGTAGCTAGATGTCTTCTTCTCTCTTTTTGGATCTCAATACAATGTTCTTCCCCTCTCTTGTGGAGATCTATTCGATGTAATCTTCATTTTGCGGTGTGTTTGTTGAGATCGATGAATTGTGGGTTTATGATCAAGTCTATCTATGAACAATATTTGAATCTTCTCTGAATTCTTTTATGTACGATTAGTTATCTTTGCAAGTCTCTTCAAATTATCAGTTTGGTTTGGCCTACTAGATTGATCTTTCTTGCAATGGGAGAAGGGCTTAGCTTTGGGTTCAATCTTGCGGTGTCCTTTCCCGGTCACAGTAAGGGCATTGTATTGTTGCCATCGAGGATAACAAGATGGGGTTTTCTTCATATTGCATGAGTCTATCCCTCTACATCATGTCATCTTGCTTAAGGCGTTACTTTGTTTTTAACTTAATACTCTAGATGCATGCTGGATAGCGGTCGATGAGTGGAGTAATAGTAGTAGATGCAGGCAGGAGTCGGTCTACTTGTCTCGGACGTGATGCCTATATACATGATCATGCCTAGATATTCTCATAATTATGCTCAATTCTGTCAATTGCTCAACAGTTATTTGTTCACCCACCGTAGAATACTTATGCTCTCGAGAGAAGCCACTAGTGAAACCTATGGCCTCCGGGTCTATCTTTATCATATTGTTCTCCTACCACTTTGCTATTTACTTTGCCTTTATTTTACTTTGCATCTTTATCATAAAAATACCAAAAATATTATCTTTATCATATCTATCAGATCTCACTCTCGTAAGTGGCCTCATAGGGATTGACAACCCCTATTTGCGTTGGTTGTGAGGATTTATTTGTTTTGTGCAGGTACGAGGGACTCGCGCGTAGCCTCCTACTGGATTGATACCTTGGTTCTCAAAAACTGAGGGAAATACTTACGCTACTTTGCTGCATTATCCCTTCCTCTTCGGGGAAAACCAACGCAGTGCTCAAGAGGTAGCATACGTCTCCAACGTATCTATAATTTTTGATTGTTCCATGATATTATATTATCAACCTTGGATGTTTTATATGCATTTATATGCTATTTTATATGATTTTTGGGACTAACCTATTAACCTAGAGCCCAGTGCCAGTTTCTGTTTTTTCCTTGTTTTAGAGTATCGCGGAAAAGGAAAATCAAACGGAGTCCAATTGACCTGAAACTTCACGGAACTTATTTTTGGACCAGAAGAAGCCCACGGAGTATCAGAGATGGACTAGAAGAGTCCCGGGCTGCCCACGAGGGTGGGGGCGCCCCCCCCCCCCCTGACTCGTGGACAGCCCGGAGATCCACCAACGTACTTCTTCCTCCTATATATATCCATATACCCTAAAAACTTCGATGAGCACAATAGATCGGGAGTTCCGTCGCCAGAAGCCTCCGTAGCCACCGAAAACCAATCTAGACCCGTTCCGGCACCCTGCCGGAGGGGGGAATCCCTCTCCGATGGCCATCTTCATCATCCTGGTGTTCTCCATGACGAGGAGGGAGTAGTTCTCCCTCGGGGCTGAGGGTATGTACCAGTAGCTATGTGATTGATCTCTCTCTCGTGTTCTTGAGGTGATACGATCTTGATGGGTCGCGAGCTTTGCTATTATAGTTGGATCTTATGATGTTTCTACCCCTCTACTCTCTTGTAATGGATTGAGTTTTCCCTTTGAAGTTATCTTATCGGGTTGAGTCTTTAAGGATTTGAGAACACTTGATGTATGTCTTGCCGTGCTTATCTGTGGTGACAATGGGATATCACGTGTGTTGGAAATATGCCCTAGAGGCAATAATAAAAGTATTATTATTATATTTCCTTGTTCATGATAATTGTCTTTTATTCATGCTATAACTGTATTATCCGGAAATCGTAATACACGTGTGAATACATAGACCACAATATGTCCCTAGTGAGCCTCTAGTTGACTAGCTCGTTGTGATCAACAGATAGTCATGGTTTCCTGGCTATGGACATTGGATGTCGTTGATAACGGGATCACATCATTAGGAGAATGATGTGATGGACAAGACCCAATCCTAAGACTAGCACAAAAGATCGTGTAGTTCATTTGCTAGAGCTTTGCCAATGTCAAGTATCTCTTCCTTCGACCATGAGAGCGTGTAACTCCTGGATACCGTAGGAGTGCTTTGGGTGTATCAAACGTCACAACGTAACTGGGTGACTATAAAGGTGCACTACAGGTATCTCCGAAAGTATCTATTGTTTTATGCGGATCGAGAGTGGGATTTGTCACTCCGTGTAAACGGAGAGGTATCTCTGGGCCCACTCGGTAGGACATCATCATATGCGCAATGTGACCAAGGAGTTGATCACGGGATGATGTGTTACGGAATGAGTAAAGTGACTTGCCGGTAACGAGATTGAACAAGGTATTAGATACCGACGATCGAATCTCGGGCAAGTAACATACCGATAGACAAAGGGAATTGAATACGGGATTGATTAAGTCCTTGACATCGTGGTTCATCCGATGAGATCATCGTGGAACATGTGGGAGCCATCATGGGTATCCAGATCCCGTTGTTGGTTATTGACCGGAGAATGTCTCGGTCATGTCTACATGTCTCCCGAACCCGTAGGGTCTACACACTTAAGGTTCGATGACGCTAGGGTTATAAAGGAAGTTTGTATGTGGTTACCGAATGTTGTTTGGAGTCCCGGATGAGATCCCGGACGTCACGAGGAGTTCCGGAATGGTCCGGAGGTAAAGATTTATATATGGGAAGTCCTATTTTGGCCACCGGAAAATGTTCGGGATTTTTCGGTATTGTACCGGGAAGGTTCTAGAAGGTTCCGGAGTGGGGCCCACCTGCATGGGGGGACCCACATGGACGTGGGTAGTGGGGGCAAGGCCCCACACCCCTGGTCAAGGCGCACCAAGATCCCCCCTTAGAAGGAATAAGATCATATCCCGAAGGGATAAGATCAAGATCCCTAAAAAGGGGGGATAGCAATCGGTGGGGAAGGAAATGATGGGATTTCTTTCCTCCCACCTTTGCCAACGCCCCAATGGACTTGGAGGGCAAGAAACCAGCCCCCTCCACCCCTATATATAGTGGGGAGGCGCATGGGAGCTTCACCCTTGCCCCTGGCACAGCCCTACCTCTCTTCCTACTCCTCCTCTCCCATGGTGCTTGGCGAAGCCCTGCTGGATTGCCACGCTCCTCCACCACCACCATGCCGTTGTGCTGCTGTTGGATGGAGTCTTCCTCAACCTCTCCCTCTCTCCTTGCTGGATCAAGGCGTGGGAGACGTCACCGGGCTGTACGTGTGTTGAACGCGGAGGTGCCGTCCGTTCGGCACTAGGATCATCGGTGATTTGAATCACGACGAGTACGACTCCATCAACCCCGTTCACTTGAACGCTTCCGCTTAGCGATCTACAAGGGTATGTAGATGCACTCTCTTTCTACTCGTTGCTGGTCTCTCCATAGATAGATCTTGGTGACACGTAGGAAAATTTTGAATTTCTGCTACGATCCCCAACAGTGGCATCATGAGCTAGGTCTATTGCGTAGATTCTTTGCACGAGTAGAACACAAAGTAGTTGTGGGCGTTGATGTTGTTCAATATGCTTACCGTTACTAGTCCAATCTTGTTTCGACGGTATTGTGGGATGAAGCGGCCCGGACCAACCTTACACGTACTCTTACGTGAGACAGGTTCCACCGATTGACATGCACTTGGTGCATAAGGTGGCTAGCGGGTGCCAGTCTCTCCCACTTTAGTCGGAACGGATTCGATGAAAAGGGTACTTATGAAGGGTAAATAGCAATTGGCATATCACGTTGTGGTTTTGCATAGGTAAGAAACGTTCTTGCTAGAAACCCATAGCAGCCACGTAAAACATGCAAACAACAATTAGAGGACGTCTAACTTGTTTTTGCAGGGTATGCTATGTGATGTGATATGGCCAAGAAGAATGTGATGAATGGTATGTGATGTATGAGATTGATCATGTTCTTGTAATAGGAATCACGACTTGCATGTCGATGAGTATGACAACCGGCAGGAGCCATAGGAGTTGTCTTAATTTATTGTATGACTTGCGTGTCATTGAAGAACGCCATGTAAACTACTTTACTTTATTGCTAAACGCGTTAGTCATAGAAGTAGAAGTAGTCGTTGGCGTGACAACTTCATGAAGACACGATGATGGAGATCATGATGATGGAGATCATGGTGTCGTGCCGGTGACGATGATGATCATGGAGCCCCGAAGATGAAGATCAAAAGGAGCAAAATGATATTGGCCATATCATGTCACTATTTGATTGCATGTGATGTGTATCATGTTTATGCATCTTGTTTGCTTAGGACGACGGTAGTAAATAAGATGATCCCTTACAAAATTTCAAGAAGTGTTCTCCCCTAACTGTGCACCGTTGCTACAGTTCGTCGCTTCTAAGCACCACGTGATGATCGGGTGTGATGGATTCTTACGTTCACATACAACGGGTGTAAGACAGTTTTACACAGCGAAAACACTTAGGGTTAACTTGACGAGCCTAGCATGTGCAGACATGGCCTCGGAACACGGAGACCGAAAGGTCGAGCATGAGTCGTATGGTAGATACGATCAACATGAAGATGTTCACCGATGATGACTAGTCCGTCTCACGTGATGATCGGACACGGCCTAGTTGACTCGGATCATGTGATCACTTAGATGACCAGAGGGATGTCTATCTAAGTGGGAGTTCATAAGATGAACTTAATTATCCTGAACATAGTCAAAAGACCTTTTGCAAATTATGTCGTAAGCTCGCGCTTTAGTTCCACTGTTTAGATATGTTCCTAGAGAAAATATAGTTGAAAGTTGATAGTAGCGATTATGCAATCAGTAGAAAGCTTATGTCCTTAATGCACCGCTCAGTGTGCTGAACCCCAACGTCGTTTGTCGATGTTGCGAACATCGGACATACACATTTTGATAACTACGTGATAGTTCAATTAAATGGTTTAAGTAGAGGCACCAAAGACGTTTTCGAAACGTCGCGGAACATATGAGATGTTTCGAGGGCTGAAATTGGGATTTCAGGCTCGTGCCCACGTCAAGAGGTATAAGACCTCCGACGATTTTCTTAGCCTGCAGACTAAGGAGAAAAGCTCAATTGTTGTGCTTGTGCTCAGATTGTCTGAGTACAACAATCGCTTGAATCGAGTGGGAGTTGATCTTCCAGATGAAATAGTGATGGTTCTCCGAAGTCATTACCACCAAGCTGCTAGAGCTTCGTGATGAACTATGATATATCAGGGACATATATGATGATCCTTGAGATATTCGCGATGTTTGACGCCACGAAAGTAGAAATCAAGAAGGAGCATCAATTGTTGATGGTTGGTGAAACCACTAGTTTCAAGAAGGGCAAGGGCAAGAAGGGATACTTCATGAAACGGCAATTCAGCTGCTGCTCTAGTGAAGAAACCCAAGGTTGAACCCAAACCCGAGACTAAGTGCTTCTGTAATAAGGGGAACAACCACTGGAGCAGAATTACCCTAGATACTTGGTAGATGAGAAGGCTGGCAAAGTCGATAGAAGTATATTGGATATACATTATGTTAATGTGTACTTTACTAGTACTCCTAGTAGCACCAGGGTATTGGATACCGGTTCGGTTGCTAAGTGTTAGTAACTCGAAATAAAAGCTACGGAATAAACGGAGACTAGCTAAAGGTGAGCTGACGATATATGTTGGAAGTGTTTCCAAGGTTGATATGATCAAGCATCGCACGCTCCCTCTACCACCGAGATTGGTGTTTGCGTTGAGCATAGACATGATTGGATTATGTCTATCGCAATACGGTTATTCATTTAAGGAGAATAATGGTTACTCTATTTTTGAATAATACCTTCAATGGTCTTGCACCTAAAGGAATGGTTTATTGAATCTCGATCGTAGTGATACACATTTTCATTCCAAAAGATATAAGATAGTAATGATAGTACCACTTACTTGTGGCACTGCCATGTAAGTCATATTGGTGTAAAATGCATGAAGAAGCTCCATGTTGATGGATCTTTGGACTCACACGTTTTTGAAAAGTTTGAGACATGCGAACCATGTCTATTGGTGTATATGCATGAAGAAACTCCATGCGAATGGACCGTTTGAACTCACTTGATCTTGAATCACTTGAGACATGCAAATCATACCAC
The DNA here is from genome assembly GCF_002162155.2 of Triticum dicoccoides. Classification (NCBI taxonomy): domain Eukaryota; kingdom Viridiplantae; phylum Streptophyta; class Magnoliopsida; order Poales; family Poaceae; genus Triticum; species Triticum dicoccoides. Next base: position 52,690,273 of record NC_041390.1, on the reverse strand, counting down.
ATGGGCAAGATGACTGAAATCCTCGATTTCAGTAAAATGGAACTAGAAAGCAACTTGTGGGAAGAAATACATTTTGATGTATGCAATCCAATAAGTGCTGAGGCATGTAGTGGATATCGTTATGTTCTTACTTCACAGATGATTCGAGTAGTTGTTGAGAATATTTACTTGATGAAACACAAGTCTGAATTATTGAATGGTTCAAGTAATTTCAGAGTGAAGTACAAGATCATTGTGACAGGAGGATAAAATGTCTATGATATGATCATAGAGATGAATATCTGAGTTACGAGTTTTGGCACACAATTAAGACATTGTGGAAATTGTTTCGCAATAAATACCGCCTGGAACACCATAGTGTGATGGTGTGTCCGAACATCATAGTTGCACCCTATTGGATATGGTGGGTACCGTGATGTCTCTTATCGAATTACCACTGTCATTCATGGGTTAGGCATTAGAGACAACCACATTCACTTTAAATAGGGCACCACGTAATTCCGTTGAGATGACACCGTATGAACTATGGTTTAGAGAAACCTAAGTTGTCGTTTCTTAAAGGTTTGGGGCTGCGACGCTTATGTGAAAAAGTTTCAGGATTGATAAGCTCGAACCCAAAGCGGATAAAATGCATCTTCATAGGACACCCAAAACAGTTGGGTATACCTCCTAATTTAGATCCGAAAGCAATATGGATTGTTTCTTGAATCGGGTCCTTTCTCGAGGAAAGATTTCTCTCGAAAGAGTTGAGTGGGAGGATGGTGGAGACTTGATGAGGTTATTGAACCATCACTTCAACAAGTGTGTAGCAGGGCACAGGAAGTTGTTCCTGTGGCACCTACACCAATTGAAGTAGAAGCTTATGATAGTGATCATGAAGTTTCGGATCAAGTCACTACCGTACCTTGTAGGGTGACATGGATACGTACTACTTCAGAGTGGTACACTAATCCTGTCTTGAAGGTCATGTTGCTAGACAACAATGAACCTACGAGCTATGGAGAAGCGATGGTGGGCCCAAATTCCGACAAATGGTTAGAAGCCATAAAGTCCGAGATAGGATCCATGTATCAGAACAAAGCATGGACTTTGGTGGACTTGCCCGATGATCGGCAAGCCATTGAGATAAATGGATCTTTAAGAAGAAGACGGACGTGGACGGTAATGTCACCGTCCATGAAGCTCGACTTGTGGCGAAGAATTTTTCACAAGTTCAAGGAGTTGACTACGATGAGATTTTCTCATCCGTAGCGATGCTTAAAGTCCGTCGGAATCATGTTAGCATTGGCTGCATTTATGAAATCTGGCAGATGGATGTCAAGACAAGTTTCCTTACCAGTTTTTGTAAGGAAAGGTTGTATGTGATACAATCAGAAAAGTTTTCTCAATCCTAAGGATGCTAAAAGGTATGCTAGCTCCAGCGATCCTTCTAAGGACTGGAGTAAGCATCTCGGAGTTGGAATGTACACTTTGATGAGATGATCAAGATTTTGGGTTTGTACAAAGTTTATGAGAAACTTGTATTTCCAAAGAAGTGAGTGGGAGCACTATAGAATTTCTGATGAGTATATGTTCTTGACATATTGTTGATCAGAAATGATGTAGAATTTCTAGAAAGCATATAGGGTTATTTGAAAGGTGTTTTCAATGGAAAGCCTGGATTAAGCTACTTGAACATTGAGCATCAAGATCTATAAGGATAGATCAAAATGCTTAATAATACTTTCAAATGAGCACATACCTTGACATGATCTTGAAGGTGTTCAAGATGGACCAGTCAAAGAAGGAGTTCTTGCCTGAGTTGTAAGGTACGAAGTTAAGACTTAAAGCTCGACCACGGCAGAATAGAGAGAAAGGACGAAGGTCGTCCCCTATGCTTAAGACGTAGGCTCTTCAGTATGCTATGCTGTGTACCGCACCTGAAGTGTGCCTTGCCATGAGTCAGTCAAGGGGTACAAGAGTGATCCAAGAATGGCTCACAGGACAGCGGTCAAAGTTATCCTTAGTAACTAGTGGACTAAGGAATTTTCTTGATTATGGAGGTGGTAAAAGAGTTCATCGTAAAGGTTACGACGATGCAAGCTTGACACCTATCCGGATAGCTCTGAGTAGAGAGACCGGATACATATAATGGAGCAATAATTTAGAATAGCTCCAAGTAGAACAGTTGTTTGGAATAGCTCCAAATAGAGCGTGGTAGCTGCATCTAGGAGATGACATAGAGATTTGTAAAGCACACATGGATATGAAAGGTTCAGACCCGTTGACTAAAACCTCTCTCACAAGCAACATGATCAAACATAAAACTCATTGAGTGTTAATCACATAGTGATGTGAACTAGACTACTGACTCTAGTAAACTCTTGGGTATTAGTCACATGGCGATGTGACCTGTGAGTGTTAATCACATGGCGATGTGAACTAGATTATTGACTCTAGTGCAAGTGGGAGACTGTTGGAAATATGCCCTAGAGGCAATAATAAAAGTATTATTATTATATTTCCTTGTTCATGATAATTGTCTTTTATTCATGCTATAACTGTATTATCCGGAAATCGTAATACACGTGTGAATACATAGACCACAATATGTCCCTAGTGAGCCTCTAGTTGACTAGCTCGTTGTGATCAACAGATAGTCATGGTTTCCTGGCTATGGACATTGGATGTCGTTGATAACGGGATCACATCATTAGGAGAATGATGTGATGGACAAGACCCAATCCTAAGCCTAGCACAGAGATCGTGTAGTTCGTTTGCTAGAGCTTTGCCAATGTCAAGTATCTCTTCCTTTGACCATGAGATCGTGTAACTCCTGGATACCGTAGGAGTGCTTTGGGTGTATCAAACGTCACAACGTAACTGGGTGACTATAAAGGTGCACTACAGGTATCTCCGAAAGTATCTATTGTTTTATGCGGATCGAGACTGGGATTTGTCACTCCGTGTAAACGGAGAGGTATCTCTGGGCCCACTCGGTAGGACATCATCATATGCGCAATGTGACCAAGGAGTTGATCACGCGATGATGTGTTACGGAACGAGTAAAGTGACTTGCCGGTAACGAGATTGAACAAGGTATTGGATACCGACGATCGAATCTCGGGCAAGTAACATACCGATAGACAAAGGGAATTGAATACGGGATTGATTAAGTCCTTGACATCGTGGTTCATCCGATGAGATCATCGTGGAACATGTGGGAGCCATCATGGGTATCCAGATCCCGCTGTTGGTTATTGACCGGAGAACGTCTCGGTCATGTCTACATGTCTCCCGAACCCGTAGGGTCTACACACTTAAGGTTCGATGACGCTAGGGTTATAAAGAAAGTTTGTATGTGGTTACCGAATGTTGTTCGGAGTCCCGGATGAGATCCCGGACGTCACGAGGAGTTCCGGAATGGTCCGGAGGTAAAGATTTATATATGGGAAGTCCTATTTTGGCCACCGGAAAATGTTCGGGATTTTTCGGTATTGTACCGGGAAGGTTCTAGAAGGTTCCGGAGTGGGGCCCACCTGCATGGGGGGACCCATATGGACGTGGGTAGTGGGGGCAAGGCCCCACACCCCTGGTCAAGGCGCACCAAGATCCCCCCTTAGAAGGAATAAGATCATATCCCGAAGGGATAAGATCAAGATCCCTAAAAAGGGGGGATAGCAATCGGTGGGGAAGGAAATGATGGGATTTCTTTCCTCCCACCTTTGCCAACACCCCAATGGACTTGGAGGGCAAGAAACCAGCCCCCTCCACCCATATATATAGTGGGGAGGCGCATGGGAGCTTCACCCTTGCCCCTGGCACAGCCCTACCTCTCTTCCTACTCCTCCTCTCCCATGGTGCTTGGCGAAGCCCTGCTGGATTGCCACGCTCCTCCACCACCACCACGCCGTTGTGCTGCTGTTGGATGGAGTCTTCCTCAACCTCTCCCTCTCTCCTTGCTGGATCAAGGCGTGGGAGACGTCACCGGGCTGTACGTGTGTTGAACGCAGAGGTGCCGTCCGTTCGGCACTAGGATCATCGGTGATTTGAATCACGACGAGTACGACTCCATCAACCCCGTTCACTTGAACGCTTCCGCTTAGCGATCTACAAGGGTATGTAGATGCACTCTCTTTCTACTCGTTGCTGGTCTCTCCATAGATAGATCTTGGTGACACGTAGGAAAATTTTGAATTTCTGCTACGATCCCCAACAACGTGATCCACTTGATGTATGTTTTGGTGATCAACTTGCGGGTTCCGCCCATGAACCTATGCATAGGGGTTGGCACACGTTTTCGTCTTGACTCTCCGGTAGAATCTTTGGGGCACTCTTTGAAGTACTTTGTGTTGGTTTGAATAGATGAATCTGAGATTGTGTGATGCATATCGTATAATCATACCCACGGATACTTGAGGTGACATTGGAGTATCAAGGTGACATTAGGGTTTTGGTTGATTTGTGTCTTAAGGTGTTATTCTAGCACGAACTCTATGATAGATTGAACGGAAAGAATAGCTTCATGTTATTTTACTACGGACTCTTGAATAGACCGATCAAAAAGGATAACTTTGAGGTGGTTTCGTACCCTACCATAATCTCTTCGTTTGTTCTCCGCTATTAGTGACTTTGGAGTGACTCTTTGTTGCATGTTGAGGGATTGTTATATGATCCAATTATGTTATTATTGTTTAGAGAACTTGCACTAGTGAAAGTATGAACCCTGGGCCTTGTTTCAACGCATTGCAACACCGTTTGTGCTCACTTTTATCATTAGTTACCTTGCTGTTTTTATATTTTCAGATTACAAAAACCTTTATCTACCATCCATATACCACTTGTATCACCATCTCTTCGCCGAACTAGTGCACATATACAATTTACCATTGTATTGGGTGTGTTGGGGACACAAGAGACTCTTTGTTATTTGGTTGCAGGGTTGCTTGAGAGAGACCATCTTCATCCTACGCCTCCTATGGATTGATAAACCTTAGGTCATCCACTTGAGGGAAATTTGCTACTGTCCTACAAACCTCTGCACTTGGAGGCACAACAACGTCTACAAGAAGAAGGTTGTGTAGTAGACATCACCAAGCCCTAAACTCTCTCGGGAGGGCTGATCTGGAGTCTGTTCGGGGCTCCGGAGAGGGGAATCGGTTGCCATCGTCATCATAACCTTCCTCCATCACCAATTTCATGATGCTCGCCACCATGCGTGAGTAATTCCATCGTAGGCTTGCTGGACGGTGATGGGTTGGATGAGATTTATCATGTAATCGAGTTAGTTTTGTTAGGGTTTGATCCCCAGTATCCACTATGTTCTGAGATTGATGTTGCTATGACTTTGCTATGCTTAATGCTTGTCACTAGGACCTGAGTGCCATGATTTTAGATCTGAACATATTATGTTTTCACCAATATATGAGAGTTCTTGATCCTATCTTGCAAGTCTATATAGTCACCTATTATGTGTTATGATCCGTTAACCCCGAAGTGACAATAATCGGGATATTTACCGGTGATGACCGTAGTTTGAGGAGTTCATGTATTCACTATGTGTTAATGCTTTGTTCCGGTACTCTATTAAAAGGAGGCCTTAATATCCCTTAGTTTCCAATAGGACCCCGCTGCCACGGGAGGGTAGGACAAAAGATGTCATGCAAGTTCTTTTCCATAAGCACGTATGACTATATTCGGAATACATGCCTACATTACATTGATGAACTGGAGCTAGTTTTGTGTCATCCTGGGTTATGACTGTTACATGATGAACCGCATCCGGCATAATTCTCCATCACCAAATCCATTGCCTACGAGCTTTCCATATATTGTTCTTTGCTTATTTATTTTTCCGTTGCTATTATTATCATCACTATAAAACACCAAAAATATTACTTTTGCTATCGTTACCTTTTACCACCATTACCATTACTATCATATTACTTTGCTACTAAACACTTTGCTGCAGATATTAAGTTTTCAGGTGTGGTCAAATTGACAACTCAGCTGCTAATACTTGAGAATATTCTTTGGCTCCCCTTGTGTCGAATCAATAAATTTGGGTTGAATTCTCTACCTTCAAAAACTGTTGCGATCCCCTATACTTGTGGGTTATCACTCACGCACAAGTAGAAGGTTGTGAGTGTAAGTCCTCATACCCATGTCTATTTCTGTATTATTATTTACATCCAAAAGGTTGAGAAAACTACCGGCTAGAAACTATAACATTTTGTAAGAATGGTAACTTGTTTGAATCTTTGTCATAGAGCACATCCTAATGTGGGTTCGATACCCAGGTCACTCCTTAGGGAGAAGTTAAGGGGACTTTCAACAATCTGAAACCAGATCATAAAGGGTCATCAACCATCGAAGTACTGGTTGTGGTGCCTTATATTACACTGTGGAATTGTGTGTACTGGTATGAACTAGGTCCGGTGGGAACACAGCCGAGTAGGATGACGAGGTAGCCAAGGTGGCAGACACCACAGAGGCCATCCATTGTCGATCTGGCAGTCGAAAGAGTAGTGATTTTGCTTTTTCCTAAAGTAAACTTACAATCCAAAAACTAAAAAGATTATGTATGTATATAACGTGAATGGCAATGAACTTAAGCGTGTTGTGGCATTGGTCCAGGCTTCGAATACTAAGGCCACCATTTTTATCATTTTTAATGTTAATCTATTTTTTATGCTTTCTACTAAATCTTGAGATATTTTTATATTGTGAAAATCAGTGATAGAGTACATGATCATGGACTCTATCATTGATTTTGTACATATCAAGTGACATGCACAAGGGAAAAGGATTATTCACTACAAACCTCATGGATTGACTTGTGCATAACTCACATGTGGATGTACATATTTTGTACAACCAAACATTTCTCAAATCATGTGAGACTTTTTCACCTACCTCATGTGTCGGGGATATACCCCGCGGTATGACCCGACCGGAGATATGGCCCGGCTAGGACTTGGTGTTTCATTGGTAAACGCCCGAGCCTGGTGACTCATTGATGACCCGGCAGATTGTAAGCCGACAGATAGTTAGAAGCCGACAGATTCTAAGTCGGCGGACAGTTATAAGTCGGCAGATTGTAAGCCAACAGACAGTTATAACCCGGCAGATAGTTATAACCTGGCAGATAGTTATAAACCGACAGACCACTACTAGGGAAAACCCTAGCAGTAGCGCTGGTTTTGTGCTCACTAGTAGCGCGGGTAGGTGCGCTACTAATAAGGTGCTACAACTATTGCTTAGCAGTAACGCGTGCCGCACACGCTACTGCTAGGACAAATAGCTGCAGCGCTTGTTCACTCCCACGCTGCTGCTAATGCAACTACTGGCAGCGTGTTTTCTTTCCATCGCTACTAGTATTGTTTTTTATTTTTTATTTTAGTGTATTTATGCGCCATCGTACAAATATTGGTACAATACCAGTTATGAGGTTTACATCATTATGTCCATAACAGTGTGTCAAATGAAGGTGGATTAGGTTCAAGTGGAGGCAATATGTGGTTCATGTCAAAAGTATACTACTAATCCAAACTTGATCTAGTTTGGACTAGTAGTACTTTTGATGTGCACCACATGTTGCCTCCACTTGAATCTAATCTGCCAGCACAAGCTATTTAATCATCATCATAATCATTAGCACCAACAATATTTATTTAATCACCACTAACACTAGCTAATAATAATCATCAGTCATTACCACCAACACTAGCTATTTTATCATCATAGTAATAGTGTAGCACATCATCATCCTCAAACTCATTTCTAGCTAATCACTCTTGCTGCTCTCTCTTAGGTAAAACAACATAAAACATGTGTAGCTCTCCTCCTTTATCAAGTTGGAGCATGCAGATGAACCTGTCTCCTAATTTTGGGTAGCACATCTGTTTGCTGCCCCCTAGTACTTGTCTGCGCTCCCCCATCACATATCTGGTCCAGTCTTGCACTATTAAGCATTCATCGCTGATCTTGAATGCACTAAAGTAACATGTAGGATATCTTGGCCGTAAGCTAATAATACTCATGGTACCTTTAGTCTCGATCCCATAAGGCACAACATTCATCGGGAGTCCCTGTTGAAGAACATCGTATGGTCACATACTTAGTAATGAAGTTTAGCTTCACAAATAATGTATGGAAAAGATGCACTGAGGACAAATAGTAAAAATCTTACCATCCTTCCTAAATAGATGTGACCGTAGTTCATGACGAACACTATTGGTCGCACGTTTTCAGTACTAAGATTTCTAAGTCCAGGAAGAAAATGTGTCTTGACGGTATCAAGATCCTCAAGCCATGAAATATAATGACTTAGCTCCTCGCAGTTTAGTTCAGCCCCGGGACAGTAGTAGGTCCTGTCTACCAAGCGTTGGACATATTTGCTTGCACCGAAATAAGCTGACAATACAAATTAGTTGTCAACTATTTTTGAATAAACAGTATCAAAGGCATAAATATGGTTGAGAAACTTACATTTTGGTGTAACTGGAGGCGTCTGCACATCGACCCAGATGTCGGTATTACCTTCAATATCATCTTCCGGAAGAATATCAAAGGTGATAACCATATCAGGCTCAAATGCATAAGTCTTGCATAGTTCTCGCCATGTTTTGCATCCAAAATAGGTGTAGTCGTCTGAATTGTATAATTTTGCATGGAAAATATAACCATGCTCGGTCTTCAAATAAACTTTCTTTACCTCCATAGTATGACTGAAACCTATCTTATCCAATACAAAAACTCTTGCATGGCAGGGGATACGCTAGTAGAATAGTAAAAAAAATATAAGTTGAAGCAAATGAAGCAGATGTCATGCTTAATTACGAAAAAAGACTTATCGTTGTGACTTACTGTATCCACTTCGAAGTTCTCGTCCAGCTTGATGCTGAAGCGCCTATCATCATCTAGGAAGATTCCGTCGCACAGGCCGCGCTCGTCTTCGCAGTATTTACAAATACCGAAATCCTTTTTATCGTTAGACATTTCCTATGTTCATAGTTAAAACATTAATTGAAAATGATAAAAGACAACTACCAGGATACTCAACACACAAATCCTGGGCACTCGATATTTCCTACATATTCTGGCAAAAGTCATGCCAAAATTCACGGAAAAATCCGGCATGACCTTTGCTAAAATAGGATATATCGAGCGCCTGAAATTTGCCGGAACGGAAATGAATCAGCACTCCGGCAAAACATAGGCCACTCGGAGGTGTAACCTACAAACATGACCGGCCACTTGGATATTGAGCAACACAAGATATACATTTCAAAATATCTTATAAGACTCAAATTAGCATGCATTCAATAAGCAAAAGTAAATCATCTCATGTGTCCGTACATCATCGAATATTATCACTAATACATCTCGAATAGTGTCATACATATAACATCACTAGTACAACTAAAACCCTAGCACACGACGGGTATCGGCACGGGCGGTGGACACCCACAGAGAAGGAACCATCACGGGATCATAGCTCCAGTGAGATCCCTGGAGAACCTGCCAGGTATTGGAGAACCTGTGCTCCAACGCAAACAAGTAGCGACAGACATGCGCGTCCTCCTCACTGACACGGTGACGCACCACCTCCGCGGAGTCCTCGAGCCTCTGGACCATCACTGGCCCACGCGACCGCCACCAAAGAAGGTTCGGGTCAACGACAGGCTGGCTCCTCACCAACCTGCGCCCCCCGGTAGGTAGTGCCTCCCAGTACCACCCCGGCGGAGCCCAGTCCCGGACATGGCCCATCTGGTCAAGCAGGTGTCGTCCTCCGCCGACTCGACGACGAGGATGCGGGATAGGCATCATCCACGTCGATGCAGAAAAATTGCTTTAACTAAAAAAATAGCAACAAGTTCTTACTAACTAGTTCTTACTAAAAATAAACTTACTATAAATAAAAATATTCTAGTACCTAATTAGTACCTAGTTCTTACTAACTAATTAGTACCTAAGAACTACTGCCCTAATTACCATCTAATTTGATGAACCTATAGGGGTGGAAAGTGGTAGAAACCCTAACTAATTTGATGGAGGTAGAAACCCTAGGCAGAGGTAGGGGAGAGGAAGGAGCAGGCGTGCTCACCTCGGGTGCCTGCGACGAGGGAGGGGAAGGCGGCGTCGAGGTCGTGGTCGGGGCTCCGGGGCGGCGTTGAGGTCGGGGGGGCGGGGGCGGCGTCCGGGGCGGCGTTGAGGTCGGGGGAGGCGGCGGCGTCCTGGGCGGCGTTGAGGTCGGGGCGGGGTCGGCGTTGAATCTGGGGTCGGGGCGGCGTGGGGAGAGCGCGCGGCGGCCAAGGGGCGACGGCGGCGGCGAGAGTGGAGTTGATTTTGGGGATGAAGTGACCGTGGGGAAGGACGAACCGCGTGGTTAAGTCAGAAGTACCAGTAGCGCGTTCCAGAAAGGGCGCTACTGCTACGTTAGCTACAACGCGTTCTGGAATACACGCTGCAGCTAAGGAGATTAGCAGTAGCGCTGGGCCATTATACGCGCTACTGCTAGGTTGGGCTAGCCATGTGCGCCCAGTTCAAACGTAGCAGCAGCACTTTTCGCTAGTACGCGCTACTGCTAAAGTCATAGCAGTAGCGCGGTTTATTTACGCGCGCTGCTACTAAGTAGCAGCAGCGCTTGATTTTGTACAATGCTACTGGTAAAATTCTGTGTATAGGCTTTTCCCTAGTAGTGGACAGTTATGACCCGGCAGACAGATCGTAACCCGGCAAGTACTTAGCCATGAAAATGAGTCGCCTGGAGTTAAGAAGCCCATGGTGAGAAGCCCGTGATGAGAAGTCCATGGTGAGACGTCAGAATAGGTTAAGTCCTAATCCGAGTTGGACTCTACATGTAACCCGCCCCTTCAACTTATATAAGGAGGGGCGGGGCACCCCAAGAGGGAGAAGGTTTTTTAGACGTCTCAATAGACAAGTTAGGTTGAGACAGACAAGTCAATAGCTCTCGAGATAGAGCACCCTTGTAATCGTGATCATGATCAATATCAATGAAGGAGGATGTAAACTTTTACCTCCACCATGAGGGGCCGAACCTGGGTAAAATCTCACGTCTCTCATCCCACTCAACCCCTCTCAAGCTACCACATAGATGCGTTGGCCTCACGACTAAGTCCTTTTCATATGGACATCTGTCTTGACAAAACCACAACATCATGTACCCATAAGCTACGCTATGTCGAAGTTTAACTTTTGTTGACCATATTGAGGTTGGTTCTATTTCCTTTGTTGAAAAATCAACAAGATTCATAAGGAACATAAGAAAAAGCCAGTGATGTGTAAACATGACATGACACCATGCCAAACTATATCTACTACTTACGAATGTTCTAGTGAGCGATTTTGGGTTACGCTCACGGGCCACTTCCTTGCAGTATGGATCATAGTGCTTGTGTCCATGGAACCAAACATGCACATTTGTTCAAAAGGTAGCGCCCCATTGCTCAGTGCCATGAAGCGGATCACTGCTTGTGGCCAACCAAGTATCAGCCAACAATTCATCCTCTTCAAGTCGAAATGTTCTCCTATTTTCTTATTTTAGTCCGCAGCTGGCGCCTGCATGTCCTCAGGATCACCGTCCAACTGGTCATTGTTTGGCTGTTGGGTCTGCGTCGTCTAGGATTCTGTCTGCTGGGTGTCCGACATCTGGGTGTGTGTCTGGTGGGTGTCCTTCGGCTCCAACTGGGAGTCGTCCACTTGCCCTTCTTTATGGTGGCTGACGTCGCCTTGCATCATGTTCATCATTACGTCCTCCTCATCAGCACCTGGTTGACACATTCCGGCAAACAAAGAATAGGCACTACCGGGTATGGTAGCCGGCATCCGTGAACGGACAAGCGTCGACAACTGCGATAAACATAGTGTTGAGGTTGACATTGTATGACACTTGATGGCTAAAGGTAACGGTAGGGCGGGCTGCTGTTCTGGACCAAGCTACGAGGCGACGAAGTAGTATGGCGGATGCAACTGCAACGGGTTTACGAGATTTGTCCCACTAGAGCCCTAGCGGTAACGGTAGGGCGGGCTGCTGTTGCGGACCAAGCTACGAGGGGCGAAGTAGTATGGCGGATGCAGCTGCAACGGGTTTACGAGATTTGTCCCACTAGAGCCCTAGCGGTAACGGTACGGCGGGCTGCTGTTGCGGACCAAGCTACGAGGCGGCGAAGTAGTATGGCGGATGAAGCTGCAACG
>NC_041390.1:52661488-52677573 GCF_002162155.2 Triticum dicoccoides | reverse complement strand
AGATTTGTCCCACTAGAGCCCTAGCGGTAACGGTAGGGCGGGTTGCTGTTGCAGACCAAGCTACAAGGCGGCGAAGTAGTATGGCGGATGCAGCTGCAACGGGTTTACGAGATTTATCCCACTAGAGCCCTAGCGTTAACGGTAGGGCGGGTTGCTGTTGCGGACCAAGCTACGAGGCGACGAAGTAGTATGGCGGATGCAACTGCAACGGGTGTACGAGATTTGTCCCACTAGAGCCCTAGCGGTAACGGTAGGGCGGGCTGCTGTTGCGGACCAAGCTACGAGGCGACGAAGTAGTATGGCGGATGCAGCTGCAACGGGTTTACGAGATTTGCCCCACTAGAGCCCTAGCGGTACCGCAAAAACAGTTTTGGGGTTTTAGGCAAATTCATGTTTTTGCATAATACAATCTTAATACAACAACAATATAAATCAAACCTATTAATGTTTTAGCATCGCATAATACAATAATAATCTCAATTACAACAAATGTCCAAATCCGAATAATTAAAACAATACAAATGATCTGGAATGGATAGAATGGTTCAAATCACACATAAATAAAATGGAAGTTTATCTCCCGTACAGTTGCCACTGGTGCTCAATGGGATCATCACAAAGCTGGGGCGTGGGTGGCATTATCCTCAATCTGTCGGTAGGCAATATCCTTGTGGCAATGCTTCTTTTGCTTTGGTAAAAAAAATGTGCTTCTTGCTTTTTGGCTGACTGATGGTCTCCACAAATGTTGACTATAAAGGATAAATACTGAAGACAAGATAACAACCCATGGTATAGTCATGTCTATTGATGATGTAGTTGCAAGCCGGAGATTCTCCACTAGCAAGCCGAGTAAAAAACATGTAATCTCTGCAATACATTGATATCATTGAGAGAATCCGGCAATCAAATCCAAAGAAGCAATGTCAAAAGCACAAATCATGCGTAATTCTGCGCAATATGGGTTATTATCTTGCCGTACAAACGGCTGTTGTTTTAGTGGAAGGCGGATCTGCGGGAGAGATGCTCTTATTAGCAATTCGGAGTATCATCGAGCACGTGAATTAGACAAACTGCTCCGTAAAACCCACGTGTTCATCTTTCCACCACCACTTCACTCGCCAGAGTCCAACGGAGTCTTTCTTCCCCCCCTAGACTGGAGATGCCGCAGTAGGGGAAGGGGGTGCTGAGTCGACTGTAGTGTACTGCGTTTCCTCCTCGTCGCTCTTCTTCTTATCTCATCCCCGACTCCGACGAGCCCCGGCGACCTACCGGCGAGGGATGGCGGCGACGGCGACAAAGCTGAGCAGCGGCCACGAGATGCCGGCCGTGGGGCTCGGCGTCTGGCGGATGGACTCCGCCGCCGTCCGCGGCCTCATCCACTCCGCCCTCCGCGCCGGCTACCGCCACTTCGACTGCGCCGGTACGCCCTCCCTCCCCCCCTCTTCACGTCTGTCTGCGCCATCCATCCCCGACCCCCATGAATCTCGCACCGTCTCATCTAGGACGCTTGCGTGCGTGGCTGGGGAATCCCACATTGGTAAAACCAAGTGTCAGAGTTCGTGATGTCTTCAAGCAGTAGATTTGCAAGTGCTGAAGAAGTTTTGCATTACTTTTATTCAGTAGTAGTACTAGATCTTAATTTACAGTGTTTGTTTTTCGGGAGATTTCGCCTGCGATGATGTGCTAACCGTCTGGGATTGCTGTCTGGTGCTGCAGCTGACTACAAAAACGAGGCTGAAGTTGGCGATGCGCTCGCGGAGGCGTTCGAAACTGGGCTTGTCAAGAGAGAGGATCTTTTCATCACAACCAAGGTTACTATTAATCAATTATTTTTCGATGCTTGGTTGCAGAAAAGGGTATTGGAATAAGAATATACCGATGTTCTCTTTGTGTTGGATACGACACGCCTACTACCCCTTTGTGCTAGGACCTGAGCCTATTAACAATTGTGTCCTATGAGCTGATGAGATGAGGTTCTGTATAGAGAAGTATGCGATAACATAGAATTTCAAGACATATATGGTTAAACCCGCCTATGATGGTGTATGGCTGGATGTGGCATTCAAAACAAAGACATAGTGAAATCATATGGTTGATCTAGCAATTGGAGAAAATGTGCTTCATCAGATAGCGCTAGGCGACACCTTGTCGGTATATCAGGTCTTTCTGATGACAAACCTATTTAGTACTGGTTAAAAAATGCTGAAAACGCTTGAAGGTGCACTTGTGACTCAGATGGAGAAAGGCTGTGTAGTTATGCACTGAATTGCGAGTATACTGTACTGGAATCTTAAGTACCATCTATTGTTTTGACTAACTTGGCAGATTGTGAAACTAATCTCCTAGACTTAGAAAGCAGCAAGGCTGGCTTGTAGCAATCTTTTTTCCGCCATGGTTATCTTTTTATGGCTTCACACACCAATGAATCAACAGTTGTTTGTCGACACTGACATTCAAATATGAGCACTTGAATTTCAGATTAATTCATCAATTATTGCATTTCCTAATTTACAGTTGTTATGGGGTTGCGCTACCAAGTATTTTTGTTTACACCCCATTTCACTCTCAACATAAGAAAAGCACTCAAATGATGTTGCAACCTTCTTTCTCCAACATATATTGTGTTACTCAAAGCTCCATGTCTGTTGTGATTCTAGTTGTGGAACTCAGATCACGGTCATGTGGTCGAAGCCTGCAAGGATAGCCTGAAGAAGCTGCAATTGGATTATCTAGATCTCTACCTTATTCACTTCCCTGTAGCTACTAAGCATACTGGTATGATCCTTGTCTTTATCCTACCTAACATGGATAAAGAACACTTTATGCCATTCAATCTAACATAATTGAGTATCTTCATTTTAATTGTGTACAGGAGTTGGCACAACTGGCAGTGCTCTTGGTGATGATGGTGTGCTTGATATCGATACCACTATCACATTGGAGACAACGTGGCATGCAATGGAAGATCTTGTTTCCATGGGACTTGTTCGTAGCATCGGAATTAGGTAAAGTACATCATATAACCATTGGTTATGTGGTCTTTCCTTGGTCTATAACTCTATTTGAATTATTGAGGCATTTGGTCTCGACTCATTTAACCTGTGTAGATATTATGATGCGTCACTTGGGTCAGTTAGTTGATGTTGTCCCCATTTATCCTAGTCATGGCCACAGTTCAGTTTACTTAGAATTACAACTGTTCAGCTTGTTCCATTAATTTATTAGTACATAATTTGTTTGATCTATATCTCTTGGCTGCTGTGTATTTAGAATGATTTAGTCCTTCTGGATATTTCCATTTATTGGCTTACTGGTTGCTGTGCAAATAGTTGCTGGCCTTGTTGCCCAGAGTTTATCTCCATCTTTTCTTTCTAAATAAAGAGTGTGAGATCTTATTCTGCAATCCTTTCAAGTCCTGCTGAACCTGAATTGTTATAAATTGACTTTGTTGATTGTATACTATGTAAATTTGTGCTTAGTTGTTCTTGGCTTCTTGCTTCCATTGTACAATTGTACAGTATGCTATTGCCTCTAGGTCACTTTCAAATTTATGCAGTCTAACATATTTAAAGATTTAGATAGCTTCCATTTGAGTTATACCTTGCATATTATCCAAGCAAAGACCCTTTAGTTAGCAGTACTGCACTATCCAAATGAGTAGCAGAATGGCACCCACCGGGTGCACAGAACAAGGATGGATGCGTTTCAATGTTTGTACTTTGCAAAGCGAATCTTGTTATGCTTGCACTCATCACCCTTAGTAACAAATAGTAACTGCATCCCCTGAACCATTCGAGCTGTAAACTTGTGCATTACCGTTAGAATGATAATTCTTCATGCTCTCTATGACATTGTGTGATCTCTAACTAGCTGCAAGTTAACAATCTCTACAATAGTGTCAGAATCTAGACTGCTCTGGTTGTAGCACTCCCAAGTTCCAATTTTGAACTTCACTACTTGAGCTGTGCTTATTCAGACTAACCAGAATCGAACTGTAATAAATCCCTGCATCTCCGTAGTTCCATTATGTTGTGTCGCACTTCCGTCACGATTCGAGATTTCATGGCTACTTCTCATGCTGGAGGAGAATTTCTATGTCTCAAATCTAACCCTTGAATTACTCATGCAGCAACTACGACATATTCCTCACCAGAGACTGCTTGGCCTACGCTAAGATAAAGCCCGCGGTGAACCAAATCGAGACACACCCTTACTTCCAGCGCGACTCTCTTGTGAAGTTCTGCCAGAAGCATGGAATCTCTGTCACCGCACACACACCCCTGGGCGGCTCCACTGCCAATACCGAATGGTTCGGCTCGGTCTCATGCCTCGACGATCCTGTCATCAAGGTCAGTATCACAAATCGTGACAATGTGACATCACATTCCATTCCAGCATTTAGAAAAAGAACACCTCCGCAAGCCTGGTTTTGTGATAGTTTCTCAACCTCGGTTTGCTGTATCGGTGCTTGCAGTCCCTGGCTGAGAAATACGGCAAGACGCCGGCCCAGCTGGTCCTCCGGTGGGGCCTCCAGAGGAACACGGTGGTCATCCCCAAGACCTCCAAGGTAGAGAGGCTGGAGGAGAACTTTGCGGTCTTCGACTTCGACATCTCCGTCGAGGACATGGAGAAGATCAAGGCCCTCGACCGCAACTACCGCACCAACCAGCCGGCCAAGTTTTGGGGCATCAATCTCTACGCTTGATTCCACTGCATGATTTGCTTCCCTGACATTACAACCAATAATATGGGAGCTTGTCATTAGCGTAAATGAACTTTGAGTTATAGATGATATATTTGCAGCACAATTTACCAGGTTACCATTCTATTCGTGCTGAGCCATGCCCGGTTCATTCTCCCAGTTATCTTCAGGACAACCATACAAGGTTGAACTCCATTCAACAAATCAGTCCTGCCAAATTATTGGTCACACAACTTAATCCTCTGTATTTAGTTGAACTCTTTCATTGCCTGGAAAGTGAAAACACAGCATGTCTGGTTGAGCTTCATTCAACAATTTAGTCCGGGCAAATGTTACACGTTGGGGGCAAGTTTTCGCCGAGTATGCAACAAATAAGTTATACGGCTAAGGAAAAAAATCTGGCAACAAACCAAAAACACTTGTCGCAAAAAATCAAACTATTCTATAGAATCTCTATGAATCAAATGAATAGAATAAGGTAAACAGACTTGACAGGAGTGCAAGGGCAAAAAAGATCCCAAAAATACAGGAAAAATTGCATGAGCAGTCGTTTTGTTATAACTAGCATAACATCCCTGTGTTGCTATGGAACCACAAAAATGATTCATTAATATTCGACTGTAACAACCAATACACGTCCAACACTGCAATAAGATAATCAATGTAACTGCATGGGAGCACCATGGCAAGAATATGATTATTTTTTTCTGTTCAAATTGAAGGAGTCTGGTGGGTTCTAGATGGGCGAGGAATATTGGGGTGGAGTGGGGACTGAACTCACCACCATCAACAAATAACTCCAATTTAAAGATACCAGACATAAAATGTGTTGGCCATGGTTGACTAACTATAAAAGAGAAAATTGCACCGAAGCCATTTGGAAGTTTGGACAAATTTGTAACTTCCGGCCAAAGTTATCTTAATGCACCTATAGTGGCTTACATGATTTACACTTCTTTTAAGCGAGATTAATTACGGAGATTAATGCACCTATAGTGACTTACGAGACTTACACTTTTGAAGTTTTTGGATTCTCTTAGGTGCCCAATTCGATATTTGCAGGGAGAGAAAGGTGTTGAACGGCCAGTTTCTATTTCCTTGATCTCCAGTAATGAAAGGGGATGAAGGACCAGGTGTTTTAAATTAGTTTTTGGACTTTTACGAGCGAAAAGAAGGCAGGCACGGGGGAATATTGTTGGATAGGCACCACATTACGAGGAACACGGATCGGGGCGGGGCCCCGCCCTAGTCATTGACCCATGCAACCAGGGTTTTTACATCAATCACCAATCATATAGATTCTTTTTCCTGTCAGGGATTTTGGATTATTTTTCAAAAATGTAAACGTCTACACGTGTGGGCGTTAGCCAACTCGTCCACACGTCTCCATCACCGTCCAGTAACTTCTGCACGAATCTTGGCACGAATTAGCTGATTTTGTATGCCACATAGGACAACTCGCGTGTGTGGTGAGAGAGGTCGCCAACACATAGAACAACTCGCGAGGGGCCGGTGTGTGGGCGTTTAGCAGTTTGCCCACACACCAGTTTTTCAGTCACGCGCAAGGGCTGGTGTGTGGACGTTTGCCATCTCGCCCACACATCCGCCTCCTCTCCCACACCCAAGCTGCCAGTTGCCATGCGTTTTGCAGTGTACATGGCAACTGCCCTAGTATGATTGCAAGCAGATGTCAACTCTTTTTTTTTACCCGAACATGTCAGTTGCCATATGTTTTGCATGGTACATGGCAAACTGCCCTAGCGTGCACGTAAGCAGATGGCAACTCTTTTCTTTTTAAATGGCAACTGCCCTAGCGTGCTTGTAAGCACATGACAACTCTCTCTTTTACCCGAACATGTTTTTTGCCATGCCTTTTTTTGTAGCGCTACATGGCAACTGCCTAGTGTTAGTAGGTGGCAACTTCTAAAATTTTGAAATCATGGCAACTGCAGTAGACCAGGCCACACATGGCAACAGCTGTAGTTGTCCAAAAAATGGCAATCTGGAACTTTGACTTGAGATGGCAACTGCAGTTGAGCAAACATGGCAACTGTAGTTGTCCGACATGGCAACCGTAGTTCAGCGACATGGCAACTGCACTTAAACGAACATGGACGAGGGGCCGGCCCATGGCAACTGCGAGGCGCGCGGTAAAGTGTCACGTGGGGCGTGCGGGAGCATGAGGTACGAGGCCTAACGTACCGGGCGTGTGGGCGTTATTTATTTCGCCCACACGCACGCGTGTAAGAGGGACCGGGAGGAAAAAAAAGAGGCGTGTGGGCGCTAATTCTTTTGCCCACACACACAAACGTATGGGCTGGTCCTCTTAGGTACCACACAGAACGTGTGGGCAGATTGCTTAACGCCCACACGTGTGGCAGTTATCGGCGTCCTTATTTTTTTGTAATTTCAAATCCAATAACCCGAATGTGCCAAATCCAATAAAATCCATGCAACCTAAAGATAGCCAAGTTTTGTGAGCTGTGGCACCAAACATGATCAATAAAATCTGCCACCGCTAAGTTTTATTTTCTAATCCAAATATGAAAATTTCGAAATAAAAATTATCCAGATATGGAGTTCAAAATTTGGCCGAAATTTATACACGAAGATATGAAATGCAAGCGGGCGCATTTGTTTGGTCAGAATACGCCCGTCTGCTAGGCGCTAGCCGCTCCGTTGCCTTTCTCTGGAGTCCTCTCAAGTCTGAGGGGCGGCGGCGTCGTCATCGTCGCGTCAGTTCCGATTCCAATCCGAACCCCGGCCATGTCGCCGCCGGCCAGTCTCCCGCCGCCGGCCCCCGCCGGCACGCCCCTCGCCGACCTCCTCGAGTCCGGCACCTTCGCGCCTCCCGCCCCGGCGCCCCCGCCTCCCACCCCCGCCGCCATCCTCTCCGCGTGGTCGCACCTCCGCAGCGCCGCTCCCTCCCCTGCGGCCGCCCTCGCCGCCCTCGAGACCCTCCACCTGCACCGCCGCTCGCTCCGCCTCAGCTCCGCGCACCTCGAGCTGCTCCTGCCGCTTCTCCCGCTCCACCCCCGCCTCGTCTCCCCGCTGCTCGCCACCTGCCCGCGTCTCCTCCCCAACTATTCGCTCCCCTTCGCCTCCCTCCCCCTCGCCCCTCGGCTCCTCCTCCTGGGCGCGCTCGCCACCGCCAAGACCTCCAAGAATTCCACCAGCAATGGCAGCTCAGGGAGCCCCAGCACGGGGAATCTCGGGAGTGACCACGGCGGCGACGACCCCGTTGTGGCTGTGAGTCGCATTCTAGAGAATATGGAGCAGGCCAGTGAGACCAGCGATGGTATTGACCACCTTGCGCTTGCTGGGATTTGCCATGCCCTGGCATGTGCAGATGAGCTGCACTTTGGGAGGATCCTTGTGTCCCTGGTTAGGATTTGCGGCAGGATCGGGGATGTAGGTGTTGCTGTCAGGGTGCTTAAGCTGGTGGATTGGCTGGTGTCGGGGTTCGTCGAGTCGAGGAGGATGCGCAAGGTTCAGGTTCTGTTCGAGGTAATTTCGCCGGAGAAGTGTGAGAGTGAGGGTTATGTGCTGTTTCCGGCGGTGATGGCGGCTTGCGGTGGACTACGGGCATTGAGGGTTGCTTCGGTGAGACATCGGTTGGACTTTGCTCCAAGGTTGAAGGAGGCTCCTGAACGGACCATTCGTTTTGCAGCTCGGAGGGCAGCTGTAGAAGGGAGGCCTGACGATGATCAGCGCCGTGTCCTTCTTCAGTGTGTTGCATTAGGTTTGACACAGTGTGGGCCGGTAGCATCTAATGATTCAGTGTTACGGTGTGTTCTTATGGCACTGCTGGAGGAGCTCCTTCCTCTTCCGCGCCTGCTTAGGATCTCAGTTAAGAGTCCAGATGGAAATTCAGCTGAGCTTGCAAAGAATCAGGTCATGCAGCACCAGGATAGTGTCCTTTTCAAAGAAGCAGGGCCAGTGACTGGGGTTCTGTGCAATCAGTATTCATTTGCTGATGAGAAGACTAAAGATTATGTGGAAACTCGTGTATGTGAATATGCGCAAGAGTTGTATCATCATCTTCGTGCAGCAGTGTTGCTGCACCAGGCGAAACGGAATGGTTTGCTTGCTGAGATTGATAAGATCGCTGAGGCGGCATTTTTTATGATTGTAAGCTTTGCGGCAGAGGTTGCGAAACACAGGTTGGATGCAAACTCCTCAGGGGGGTTCCAGCCAGAGGTTGCTGTTAGGATCTTGGTGGAATTCTCTTGTGTGGAACATCTGAGACGTTTGCGTCTTCCTGAGTACACTGAAGCAATCCGGCGTGCTGTTGTTGTCAATCAGGATAATGCGGCAGCCAGTGCTTTATTCGTTGAGTCAATGCCTTCATGTGCTGAATTGACAACCAAACCAGGTTATTTTAATGCCACTCTCCTAATCTCCTTGTGCCATTATGATTAAAACTTCTCATGTGTTTGCTTGGATGTGCTTGCAACTGTTGATTAAAATGGAACTTTGGTATATTGTAGATTTACTAACCTTGGATGGAACAAGATATATCTGTTACACGGATGAGGTCCAGACGTCACGCATATTGTTTTATCTGCGGGTTATGCCTACTTGTATTAACCTCATTCCAACTCATCTAATTCGGGATAAATTATCTCCGGTCATATTTTTGTATCCTTTATAGACACCACTACTATTTGTCTTACTATTTATTTTTGATAGAATTCCTTATTTAACACTAGATAAAATCATAAAAATGTGCTTCCCTATTTGGCCCTGAAAAAAATCATCCTTATTTGGCATTCGGTCTAAATTTCTTCCTGGGGTAAAACTTTCTTTTCAATTTTCACTTAAGGGCCTCTTTGGGACTGCTCCACTCCACAAATCCACTTTGGAGCAAATTCACCTAGGAGTGGCAGCTTCACCAAAGAGCAGTTTATCCTGTTTGGCTTCCAGCTTCAAGAATGAGAAAATTTGGTGGGTAAGGTCTATTTGGCTGGGTGACGTGGGGAAATAAAACAAAGGCGTATCCACTTACTGGTGACAGTGGTGGTTAATTTTCCCCAACTCCACGAGGACCTTTTGAATTAGAGTTTTTGAAGCACACCCTAATGAGCTTCACAAAAAATAGGGAGTTGATCCCCAGATTCTAGTTTTTTTCAGAGCAGGACATCATGGAGTTACCCCTTTTGGCTTGTTTTTTAGCGGAGCAGTCCCAAACGGGCCCTTAATATCTTTAGTAACCATAATAATTGACGGTAGTATCACATTAGGAAAAAATAAATAGACATCTGCCGCTGCCGCCATACAGGCTAGGGGTTAGGATTGAGAGAGGGGGGGTAGTCCGAGCGTCAAATAGGGATATTTTTTTCAGGGCCAAATAGGGAGGTACATTTTTATCTAGTGTCAAATAAGGAATTCTCTCTTTGTTTTTCTCATTGGATTATCTTGATTTTGATATACAAAATTGCCATCCTTAATGCAATTTGTTAGATACATACAACACTCGAATGAAAAAATAACACGTGCAGTACACTCGGTGATGGTATCATTCCTGTCATCTGGCAATGATACTGATCAGGATGATCGAGTGGCTTTGAAAGAGCAACTTGCCTTTGATTATATTAGGAGATCTTTGGAGGTAGTTCATTCAAAACCCTTTTCATATATATTTTGTTCCTAACTAGGCGACTGACTAATTTCTCTACTTATCTCATATAATAGGCTTATCCTGGGGTAACTCCATTTGATGGATTAGCGTCAGGAGTTGCTGCACTTGTTCGGCACCTTCCTGCAAAGAGCCCTGCCATTCTTTTTTGTATCCATAGCCTTGTTGTGAAAGCTAAAGATCTTTGCAGTACTGCAATGATACAGGACAGATCATTATGGAGGTCATGGGAAGAAAGCACAGAGCCCTGTAAGAAAATATTGGACTTGTTGCTGCGGCTCATCTTCCTTGCCGATATTCAGGTAAGCTAAGATCACAATGGTATTACTTTCTGATGGTGTGTTGAGATGGATGTGTGGCCACACGAGGAAGGATCGAGTCCGGAATGATGATATACGAGATAGAGTTGGGGTAGCACCAATTGAGGAGAAGCTTGTCCAACATCGTTTGAGATGGTTTGGGCATATTCAGCGCAGGCCTCCAGAAGCTCCAGTGCATAGCGGACGGCTAAAGCGTGCGGAGAATGTCAAGAGAGTGCGGGGTCGACCGATTTTGACATGGGAGGAGTCCGTTAAGAGAGACCTGAAGGATTGGAGTATCGACAAAGAGCTAGCTATGGACAGGGGTGCGTGGAAGCTTGCTATCCATGTGCCAGAGCCATGAGTTGGTTGCGAGATCTTATGGGTTTCAACTCTAGCCTACCCCAACTTGTTTGGGACTAAAGGCTTTGTTGTTGTTGTTGTTGTTGTTGTTGTTGTTGGTGTGTAGAGCAGTAACTCCTCTGAAAT
Organism: Triticum dicoccoides; assembly: GCF_002162155.2. Lineage (NCBI taxonomy): Eukaryota > Viridiplantae > Streptophyta > Magnoliopsida > Poales > Poaceae > Triticum > Triticum dicoccoides. The sequence goes on along the minus strand of NC_041390.1, from coordinate 52,666,445 downwards.
ACGGGTTGGTGGTGCTTATCTCCTTTATGACATTCAGAATATGGCTGATCAATCCGCGAGGACACAAGGAACTTTTTTCCCAATAGCAGAGACATTGCAATCATCATTAGCTTTGAAACCCTGTCGAGTATTTTCATGCACTGACTTGATTGCTATAAAGATGAGTCTTGGACCATTGGAGATTGATGTTTTATAGCCCAAATCACATTATTCCATGATTTTCCTACTACGCATGCAGCACTGCTACCTGTAGAGACTATGCAGATTTTATTCCCTCAACACTCTTTTCTCCTGTTTCTGCAGTCATTCTCTTATCTGCTCAAGGAGCTGGCGGAATTTGTCACCTCGTTGCCAAAGGAAGGCCAGGATGTGCTCCTCGATGACATGCACGCCCATGTTGCGGAATCCGATGATGTTGTACGGAAGCCTGTGCTCGTATCGTGGTTGCAGTCCCTATCCTACATAAGCTCACAAGCTGATGTTCGTGAATCTCGCAATAACGCGAAAAATGCTCGTTCTGCGGGTGGGGTTGAGCTGAGCCTGAACAGAACTATTGCACGCTTGTAACACTATCTTGCTCATGCTTGTCAAGCTTGATCATGTTGTACATTAACAGTGCATAGAATAGAATGAGATAGATGCATGTTGCAAGTATAGTACTGCATTTTCATCTTGTCATTATGTCTGTACATATTTGCTTATCTGATTCAACATTTTGAGACAAGTGTTACAATGACAATATGAGAGATTTAATGATTCATGTTGCTTGACTCTGAAATGCTTCATGGACATCTCCAGCCAAAGGATGATCCATGCTAAATCCGAACACAAATCAAGTTGAGATACACAGCACATTATCAAGATGCATCACCAACAGAAGGAAGATTCAGTTATCTCCAGTAGTGATCAATGAGCAAACGAGGGGTCTTTCCCTTTTACTTCTCTCAATATATGAGTATTCTAGAGGGGATAAAAATCAATGATCAAAGACTGACAATATAGTAGCATAGCATAGATAGAGAAATGCCAGATCACGTCGCATTCGGAAACTTCACAGTTCAAGGAACGAACTTATTATGATTTTCATTTCTGATAAATACGATGGTATTGCTGCGTGCCTATTCATGACATTAGACCGATGTACTGTATAATTACATTCCCAGCTGCCACCAGGGGTGAGGTTATGTGGCTGCAACGTATCAGCCAAGGTCTCGAGACAGCGATGCCAGATCTGGCTACGAAATGGCAAAGCAAAGACAGGGTTTCGCTCAAATCCTCATCTACTGAAAGCAAAATCCAGGAACCAGCAAAAGTCCAGTATGGCAGATCAGCAAGGAAGCTCTCCAGCAGAAGCAGGTAAATCTATCCCAATCCTCCTCTACGACCCTGATGTATATGTATACCGCGACTGAGCCCCCTCCAATAGTTCCACGAGTTTACCTGCAATAAATCGAGCGTGTCAAGAATATCGCAAAATGCTTCCTCTGCAAGTTTTTGTGGGAACGAGATGCATAGTAGATACGGGGAAAGTTCACACACCTGTGATGAAACCGATAAGCGGCACCGGACTAAGTGCTTTCTCAGCCTTCTCAAGATGACGCCTGTTGGGACTCAAGGGTAAGCAAGGGCATATAGGAAGGGTAAAATCAAGAGCTGAGACAGTACCGTGTTAGTGTGTAATGCTCATTACCTGGTGTAGCTGGCAAAGAATGGATCTCTCATGACATAAAGTGCCCACATCATTTTTCGCCTTTTCAACTGATGGAATTGAACCACGGAAGAATAGCCAAGTCAGCAACCCAGAGAACATAACCAACAAACTATAACACAATAAAGAACTGAAATCATCGCACCTCATCCCTCTCAGCAGACGAGAGCTGATGAACTTTCCCAGCTCTATGATTCAGATCTGTTGCATGCGAATGAATGCCAAGGCTTGCGAGCTCCACAGCTAGTGAGACCAACCACGGGGTCCAAGATTTGATGCCAAACTTTCTAATCAAGAGTACGTATACAAGTGGTCTGAATATGTGGACGGCCTCCCCTAACATGAATAAGCGCCCAGAAATCCCTTTAGAAGACCAAATGGTTGCGAGAGTTGGCTTCTCAATCTCCATCACTGCTGAGCACAAGGACATACAATCTGATAAGTAAACTAACAACACTTGAGAAAAATAATAGGTAAATGTCTCAATGGAGAACCATAATAATGTTTTAGTAAAAACAAGTTACCAGGAGGAACAGGAGAAGGTTGGAGCCTGCTCATCCACGTGGGATCTGACAACATCTTTGCATTCTGACCAAACCTGTTTAAAGCAGCTACTGCTCTTCCCTCCAGAGTCTTAGATATAATTCCAGGTTTTCCATCCGGACCATCAGACATGATCCAATGGCCATTTTGGGAATGTCCATTGACCGGATAGATTACTGGCACTCCATTAGTCTTGACTCCCTGATTGTCTTCAAGAACATCCTCCTCTTCGTTTTCCACCTCCCCTCCTTGTAGGAGCATCCTGTAGCCATTCTCCCTGAAAGCGGCTAACCTGACACATGCTCTGGAATGTTGCACAACAATTATCAGCCATCCAGACAAAGCCAGAAATGCATGGCAATATCAGATATGCAAGCGAGGAAAAACAATGCATAATCGATCATCTTACTTCACTGCTTCTGTAACAGCAAGGAAGCCCCATTTGCGATCATCTCCAACAAAGTGCTGGGCGGCAACTTCAACAACTGCTTCGACATCCTTGAGTATAGATACAACAAGAGCCCATGGGATAGATTGTTCCTTGGAGGCCAGTGAGTGACCATCAGTTGGTGTCTCAATTATATGCTGGTTGACAGAACTTACAATGCCCAGAAGTGCATATACTGTTCAGAAAAAAGCAATGCCGCCTTAATGTCAAATAATCAAGTTCTTACACACAAAACAGCTTCTTGACAACAAAAATACATAACGGTCTCATGGAAGTCATCTTACATAACTAACTTAGTATATACTCCCTCCGTCCCAAAATATAAGAACGTTTTTGACACTAGTGTAGTGTTAAAAACGTTCTTATATTGTGGGACGGAGGGAGTAGATGTTTATAAAGAACAAAAGTATTTGCTTCCCAGGGTAAGTTTCGTTAGAAAAAAATTAGCAACTTAATGAACTAAGGTCTATATTTCCTTTTTTCATCAGATTAGAAACAAAATTGCTAGGTAGTATCCCGGACTCAGTAATAGCAAGCAAATGTGCTTCGGCATCATATATATTATACACAGATGCAAATACATGTCCACTATAAATATGGACGACAAATAATGAGATCTTCTTAGGTTTAGTTTGCGGTTGTTGACCTGTGCTGTGCTTATATTATTTAGTGAACATGTATAGGGTGTTTGTGGTTGTTCACTAAATAATATGAATAACAAAATTGGTAGGTAAGTCTGCTGTAGAAAATTTTCCACAAAAGTAGGCAAACACGGGTCAAGCAAAAACTAAAATAGGAAAAGGCTGGTGCGGCAAACAGGATTATCATAATCCACCAAATGCCAAACACAGAGTTAGGAAGTTGAATGAAAGGAATTTATAGGCCAAGGGCAGTCATCTCATGTTGTCAACAAAAAATAGGGTGTATTCCAAATTCAACAAACTTCGATATATATTGGTAAGTTCTAGTAATATCCTATCAAGTATGGCGCAATAGTTAAGTTTTTTAGCCAGCAGTGACATGCCAAGTGATGACAGAAAAGGTAAGGCAAATTCTACGTTGGGCCTAATCACTTGGTGCTATGCCAGCTAAGGCAGTTGCATTTAGTCGTACAAAAAATTTAGGAGCGAACAGTAGTGAATAATATTTAATGTAATACCTCAAAAAACTAGTCTAGTATCTGGATTTAACAGTTTTCAACTAGAAAGTGTACAAAGTGCAACAGACAGATTATTTCGACCCCCCAAACAATAATGGGAACATTCTTGTCCTGAACTACAAAATGCTCATGGTTTCATCTCCCATACATTAACTCGGCATGTGTAGTTAATGCAACAAGAACAAAGGGGCACCACATGTCAAAAATCTTGCATCCAAAATTTCACAATTGAGCCTACCATGCCAGTACCTCTTGCATCCAAAATTTCACAATTGAGCCTACCATGCCAGTACCTATACAACCTTATACCTCTTTGATCACAATTATTATGGTGTACTCTACTTTCTACCAGTCCAAACTGTATGTGTCAGACCTAACTCAGTTAAATGTTATCTGCACACCCTATTCTTTTTATCTGATTAAGATTAACACAAAGTAGACATTTCAACACTCGCATTTGCAAATATAACACCATGAGACTTCAACTAGGTACTTCTCGAAGGACAAACACCAAGAGACAGTAAACATATCAACCGATGACAGAAGATTCAGACAAAAAAAAACGTGCAGTGGGACTAAATGTTACTCCTATTGAAGCAGTACCTGCTTCCGGGGCAATCTCGGAGTTAGCGAAGCGCTCAGGAAGTATCCATGTCACCCCCTGCAAGTCGTTCAAGCAAAAATAAGCATTTTTGTTTCCTAGAATGAAGCAAACATAAGCAGAAATCGCCTTTCTAGCTACTCGTTCCATTGACAACCTATCCTGCTAAGAAATCGCTACCGCAATTCATGATCCTAACCAAATTACTCCCTCCGTCCCAAAATAAGTTGTACTAAGGTCAAGACACTTATTTTGGGACGAAGGGGGTACATGGCAGCAGAGCAGAACCAACATGGAAATTCGTAAAATAGTAATGGGAAATTAACCCCCTTCTGTGGTCTACCGAAGAAGAATTCGCCCAAAACCCCAGGCGAGGAGCCCCGAGGAATCCACCAAATCACACGATTGAAACCCCAAATCGACGGGACCCGCGCGGATTAGGGATCGGGAGCTCCCGTAGACCGCGGGAGGCGACGCGCGTAACGGAACAAGGAGAAG
>NC_041390.1:52629790-52661280 GCF_002162155.2 Triticum dicoccoides | reverse complement strand
AGGGAGCGGACGAGGTCCCGGTTCTTCCGCACCCAGACCTTGTAGGCCTCCATGGCGACTCGGCGACTCGGCCGCCTCTGGAGAAGCTAGGGGTGGAAGAAGAGGAAGGCGGCGACGGCGATGAGGACGAGGCGGCGGCACTGGCTCGCGAGGGACGGCGTCGGGGCAGGGACAGCCGTCCGATCTCCGGCGGACGGCGGCGGTGAATCGCGGTGGCCGGCCGCGGCGACAGGTGGGGATTTATTTGGTGTTTCGGACTCCACCCCCTCCACCACTGTCTCGCGAGCTATATACTTCGGCTGGGCCTGGACGGTGGGACCAACCGGTCAGCGGGTCTCGCCGTTCTTTTATCCTTCTTTTTGGACCTGCTTGGAAAGGAAATTTCGTTGAACTTGGTTGGACCTGACTTCCAAAACTTCGAAAATTTTCAAAGTTTTTGGGTAAGAAATCATTATGTTATATGAAGTGTGAACACACACAAATGTGACCAAGAAGACGCATGCATGTTTACCATTGGATCTTGAAGGGACTTTCTTATGGGGAAATTAGAATGTATCACATAGAATTCATCTGTGATTGTTCTTACAAAATTGAGTAATAAATCTCTTGTTTGTTTGTTTGTTGCATCGAATAAACCTCTCCGTTCGCCTAGAAAAAAGAAAAGAATTTGTGTGTCCTTTTTATTTGCCTATAAGAGGTGTTTTCGCGTTTTCGGCTCGCTTTAGTGTTTGTAGTCGTTGTTAGGTGGTCTACGGACCTGGATGTAAATCTTATTTCTGTTGTTCTTTGTACTGCCTTGATAGTTGATAAATAGATGGAAAGTTTTTTCAAAAAAAATAATAATCATTTTGATCAAAAATTAATACTCATGCACACCATTCTTTTTTTTGCTGTTCGCCGATCTACGTACTTCTGAATCTAATTTTTAACTGTATTTTCTTTTCATGAATACATTTTTAGATGAATTATTTCACTTTACAATACATTCTTTTAGATGTATCATACGCATTTCTTTTTTCTTTTCTTGCGGAAATTTTTTCCAATCTATTCAAACAATCATGATAGTACAACGAATATTCAGAAATAATAAATATTACATTCAGATCCGTAGACCAGCTAGCGACGATTACACAAACACACACAAACAAAGACAGATCCACGTAGATCCACCGAAGACAAACGTCAACCGAATCCCGTGAGATCCACCATACAAATCTCCACATGCTCTCCAATGATGCTAGAAACGCCGTCAGGATTGAGCAGGACACAAACCCTAAGAAAACACAAAAAGCATATACTCCCTCCGTTTCTAAATATAACTCTTTTTTTAGATATTTCAATACTGGCCACATACGGATGTATATAAACATATTCAAGAGCGTGGATTCACTCATTTTGCTCCGTATGTAGTCCATATTAAAATCTCTAAAAAGGACCTATATTTAAGAACGGAATGAGTAGAAACAAAGCCCCCCACCCCCACCGGCAATTGCCGAGTTCCACCACACCTCCATGGCCCTAAGGCCATGGAAAAAGACGAGACAGACCAGCGCCCGCGCTTGTTCGTGTCGTGCAGCTACATGAAGAAACAACAGCATGCGTATTTCGTTTCTTTTTTGGGGTTGAGCATGCGTATTTCGTTGTACAATATGTACTTTTAGATCTATCTATGGTTTGAAGTGCAATTTACACCTACTTTGCTTTTTTCCTTTTCTTTTTGACATCTACATTTACATTTACTCCGCTTTGTTTCGCTCATTGTGTAGTTGTTTTTGCGGATGGAGAGTAGTAGGCTGCTTGACGTTCTAGAACTTGTGTGCGTGTGTGTTCCATTCGTCAAAGTCACATTTTCACGGCCCGGCGACAAAGGTCCACCTTTGGCGTTGGCATTCAGGTTGGCGTTGGCAAACCTTTGATATATACTCCTCCTACAGTTAAAGAGAAGATTTTTTTTTTTTTGCGGGGGAGTTAAAGAGAAGTTCCATAAAAGAAAGTTGAAGTTACCTACTCTGTAATTAATAACACGTGGCTTCTTTCATGGGGAAGAGGATAACACATGCTTTTCTCAAGTCACCGGCGAAAGAAACACGTCGTCTCTCGAGTCGGTCAGCCTCTGGTTGTTGGGCTGTGGTCGCCCCCACGTGCCACGGTCGCGGCGGCCGCCGAAGCACGGCGCGCGGGTGGCTGGGCCGTTCCTGGGCCAGCGAGACCGGTCATGGTCCACGAGACCATAACATGGTTCTTTTTTTTGGCGGGTGAATGGGTGATGATGTGAATTTTTGCTAACCAGTGGATTTCCACCACCTACCGGAGACGGACTTGGTCCGCGATGTATCTAGGGTGTGTTTGGTAGCTATTCCCATCCTAGTATAGTTGTTTCCCTCTGAGACATGCTTAGTCCAGACATGCTGAGTACATGCAACTGCAGCTGTTTGATAGCAAAGTATGTATTGATGCATGCTGAGCTGAGACTGTGTTTGGTAGCCTGCATCAGAGAAGACATGGTGTGCTGAGACGGTGTTTGGCAGACTGCATGAGGTAGGCTGCATGAACGGATATTTTGCCATATGATCGACGAGATAATTTAAACAATTCAAGCAATAAAACATTACCATGCCAACATAATCTGAATGATGATAATGTGAAGAAAAAAAATTCAACAATTAACATAAGATATAATAACCATGAATTGTAGCAGTGCATCACTAGGTTCATATTACATTAGACATAATAACCATAGCTTCTAGTACCGCATCAGTAGATTCATAGTACATAACCTCGTTCGAAATAAACTTTATAATAGTCATTACAAAAGGGGTAGTCTCAACAAGCACCGACTAACACGAACTCAAAGAAGATCAGTATTGGCTTTCAAGATACGTTTGAACGATGCTTGACGGACTTCATCATTCATCTTCACAAAGTTGAGGCCTTTTGCCTTATGTTCTGTGAGATAATCTAGAACAGCCAAGCGATCATTTTGCTCAAACACAATAAGGTCCATGACAGCCTTGTACAAGTCAGGGTGTGTTTCAGCATGGCAAGTGTTGTTGATAGCGCTTGCAATCTCACGCATAGCATCAGTCATGTTGCTGCACTGGATTGTGTCCTCCTCAGTCAAACCTGATGCCCTCTTTCTCTTCTTATTTGAAGTAGGTGAAGGGTCCTGAGTGGCACTAGCAGTTGGAAGTGCAGAGTTAGACCCAGGAAGATGTTGCAATACCTCATCAGTTGTTCCATGCCCCTCCATGACATTGGGTTTATCTTTGTCTTCCACAACAATAGGCGTTCTCAATGGCACACCGGTGGCCATTGCATAATTCCCGGTGGCTTGCTTATTAGCAAAGCAATTTTCCATATAGTTGTAGTTCTCAAGTGGGGAATTGAGAAGTTCAGCATCTGTTGGATGATCCTACAACACCATTGTTTGAACATAAATAATTAACAAAGACATCCCACAACATCATTTCAACTATAAAATCTATTCATTTCCGCAAAACTAACTCATTTCAACATCATTTCAGCAATAAGACAACTCATTTCAGTAGGTAAGAAGGGTTGATAGCATGCATACCTGAGTGTGGCCCAAATAGTGTTGTTCTTCTAGAAGTATCATCTTCTTGTCATCATCCCAAAGTGCCCCACTTAAACTCTTCAAATAAACAATCCTTGTCCACCTATTCCGCCACTTACGAATATGATTGTGCACTTGAGTAATAGACACGTCATAACCAACCAAAGCAGATATAGACTTTGCAACTTTCAATTTTGCAGCCTCTTTGAATCCTTTATCAGTCTTGGCACCTCTTGCTGCCACCTCTGAAAGACCTTTCAACATCATTGCCGACATAGGCGGAGTCCAATTCATGACCTTGGGGGCCTTCTTGGGCAGAGCACCAACATGAGGAACCTCCAGCACCTTATCATCCATCTACAACATAAAAATTCCAGAAGTTAATAACACATCCCAGCACATAAAAATGATATTACAGCAGCTCAAAAACATATTTCAGCAGCTCAAAAATGTATTTCAGCACATAAAAAGCAGATTCCAGCACCTAAAAATGACATTCCAGCACCTAAAAATGACAGTCTAGCACCTAAAAATGAATTCCAGCACATAAATAAAACAGTACATCAATTGTTTTACAACACCAAGTCACACATCAATTGTTTTACAACACCAAGACACATGATACATCAAATGTTTGCTGGCCCTCTATTCGCCCACATATGATTTGCAAATTCATCTCGCTTTTGAGCCCAAGAATGATTGTCATGGACAATATCATTGGGATCTTCATCATTGGGTTCCGGATCCCATGTTTCCTCGGGCGGGAAATATTCATCCTCACCATATTGAAGTACCCAATTGTGAAGAATTGCACAAGCTAGCACTACTTTGACTTGGGTCTTGTAACCATGGAATGGTTTATTGTAGACAAACTTCCAACGGTTTTTGTAGGCGGCAAAAGCCCTCTCAACCGATGTCCTCAAAGAAGAGTGTCTTAAGTTGAACAACTCTTTGGCATTTTGAGGATGATTCCCTCGACCATACTCTTTCAAGTGGTACCTCGTGCCACGGTATGGTGGAAGAAAACCCGGCCTCATTGCATACCCCGCATCAACAGCGAGGGGACCGGCGGCGGGCGGGCGTTGGCGGCTAGGTTTGGATGGGGTCACGCGAGGGGAGGAGGGGGTCGCGCGAGGGCAGGCCTGGGTTGGTCGTTCGAGGGAAGTGGGTCGGGGGGAGATTTTTCTCCTGTGCGGCCTCAGCCTCGCTCGACCCGGCAGGCCTGTGTGGGGTGCTTCGATCGAGCATAGCGGAGAGCGTTTTTTGCATGAGATCGACATAGCCCAACAGAGCCCACACACCCTACCAAACAGCGAAAAGTGGGTCGAACAGGGAACTTTCAGCCTCGTGCACCCTCCGTGCAGGCTACCAAACACACCCCTAGTGCACCGATGCCGTAGCGCATTTTGTTTGGAAAAAAAAATCTAGCACATCTCTACTCCTAATGTCTCATCTCTACTTCTAGTGTCTCAGTTGATAGGTCGCGTTCCGGATTTTATTTTCATCCCACCTCACCCGGTCTTTTTTGGTACTTCTTTGGTACTTCCTCCCACCATCCCCTCAGCCGCGAAAAAATAAAGAAAACCCCGCGATCGAGTCCCGCACACGCCCCTCCGACCACCTCCCACGTCCCACCGCTTCCCTCCTGCTCCATGATTTTTTTTGTCGGTTTTTTTTCGTCGGTTTTTTTCGTCTCTGCTGCCCCCGCCCACTCATGCAGCCAAAAAAAACCACCCCACGCACGAACCACTCCCCTCCCTCTCCTCGCACAAGCATCCTCTCCTCGGTACCCTCGCACGCGCTAGGGTTCCTGCGCCGCCGCCACACGGGAGCTTGTCGACCAGCCCAGCGTCCTCCGGATCGCCGCTGTCACCGCCCCGGATCGCTGCCTTCGCCGTCATTCGGATCGCCGCCGTCGCCGTTGGAATCGCCGCCAACGTCTTGTCGCCTCAGATCGCCACCGTCCGGATCGCCGCCGTCGCCGTCGGGATGGCTGCAGCCGTCTCTCCAGATCGCATGGGCGTTCATCGTCTCCGGCCTCGCCGTTGTTGTTCCCGTATCTGCCCTCACCCGAAACCTAATGCGCACGCAATCTTCGTGTCGCTTCTTCCTTGTGTGTTCCATGTCGGCGGCTAGGCCCTCTGGTCCGGCCGTCCCTGGTTTTCTCTACCGCCGACGCCTCAATTCTGCCCCTCCCCCACACACCCCTCCCTCTCACGACCGTCGCAGCCATCATCGCGGCGTCAGTCAACTCCTGCCCCGACCTCCATCGTGTATTTGTAGAAGATGGTGACGCGTGATGAGTGGCTCAAGGTCCGCAAGGAGGGGATGAAATTCCTCGTCACGTTGGACTTCATCGACGCCGCGGATAGGGTCTCCGTCCGGTACCCAACGTGAAGTATGCCCATGCCTACACGCTTGACATATATCCCCCTCCTGCGTTTCTCCTAGAGTAGTACTGCTGCGGACATTTGGCTCTAACTGAAGTGTGATTTATGTGGTTTTGTTTGCAGCGGACATTGGGTTCAGATTTCAGACGGAGAACTTTAGGAGACTATCGACAGGACCAACGATCTTAACCCCATTGTTCGGTTCTGGTTCTGTTTCTCCTAATTTTGGTTTGTATTTCGGTGTTTTGTTATAGAAAAAGTCGATGGAGGAGGAGCGATATCTTACAATTTTGGCTAACTTTGTTGTACGGCAACATAATTTTTCTTTGTATCTGAAAATTTCAGGGAGAACACAAAAGCATTCGCGCCTCATGATTTCGGCATCATACTTAACGAACTTCAAATTACTGATCTTTGTAATCAATCTTTTGTTTATAATTCTGCATAGGAGGCATTGAGCATGTGTGTGTGTGTCATGCTTGGTCATATTGATTTTCTTGAAAAAAGTTGGCAGGTTCCAGTTACTGATTTTCGCATGAGTTGTGTTTTTATTGGATAAAATGTCACAAGCAAGCCGAGTCCACAGGTGAATTTCTTCAGGCACATCAGTGCAAAATAATAATATGACAATTGATAGTCTCTCCACTGTTTTCCACACAAGTTGGAAGAGAAAATAATGGCATGTAACTAAACACCTTTACTTTTTGCTGTTTGTAGGGCACCGTGATACATGTCCCTGTCAGGTCGTTTGTTTGTTTCGTTAGTCCTCCCATGTCATCCTCTTTTGTCAGGTCGTATAGATTCAACAACTTGAGGCTCGCCCATGGTCGATTGGACCGGAAGAGTTGGTTTCCTTATTCTCTTCTATTTGTGCTTGCCTCCAAGTTCTAATTTTTGTGAGTTTTCAGATCCATTCGTTGTATGGTCATTGATGTCGATTTCTTGTGTTGCAGGGGCTGGTCCATGAAACATCAGTGCCCTTTGGTTCTTCCTTCCACTACGGATGGTTGTGAATCAGCAGAAATTCCACACACTCATGGTCAATTGATATATATGAAGCATGGGTCTTAATATTTTAATCAACTCGGCACCTGAAGCTATTCCCTTTATTTCGGCGTCTATCTTGAGCTCATTTGGATATGGTACGTTGTTTTCTTGCTATCTGAACCTCACAACGGAACATTATCTCACTCTTATGATGGATGTCATATTTGTCACATTAATCTATGAGAAGTTCAGAATGTGCCTGCATATTGGTGTGGGGGAGAGATATACATATTGTGTCCGCATATGGTATGTTGTTTTCTTGTAGAATTAACATATGTTTCAAATTGTTATTCACATAAATTCATAACTATGGTCTACATCCCTCCAATTATATATGCATGAAAGTTCTTGTATATATATGCCAGTTGTAAAGTAAATACTGCTTTTGTTATCTGATATGTAGTTGCAGCATAATATAGCCTTCATATTGTTCCCCTTGGGTGTCTTGACGAGGGCAACCAATTAAGAAAAACCTACGGTCTGTTACAGACGCTGGTTCGCCATATTTCACAAAACCAAAACATAATTTGATTGTTGCCTATTACGTCGTGAACTTCTGTTCATGCGTATGAGTATAGGCTATGACTAGCTGGTGTGCACACTTTATTCTGTCCTTTCCCACCAATCAAGTTTCCAATAAAAATATGAAAACCTTATTATAACTAACAATACAATGTTGCTGCTCAATTATTTTTTGATATTTTTACATAATCATGGCTTGCTAAGGATAAAATAGTTATGCTGAACCATTGTGTCATCATACGGATAGTGTAGATTTAAGAGCTAGGTAATGTATACTTCCTAGATGTTGCTTACTTGTTTGTAACTTGCTTACAGACTTCAGTAGTTTAGTTGTTTGTAACTTTGCCACGGCGTCGGTGTCGACCAGCATGTACGTGCGTGTCTAGGTTGTACGTAGCCATGGCGGGTGCGTCCTGTGCGTGTGTTCTGGTTCGGTCGGACGCCGGTATGTGGCTGTGTCCGAGTCGCCGAGAGTTACAGGGTAGCCGTTGTCGATCTGTTGGAGCTGACCGTGTCATGCGCATAGTGGCGCGCCGGGCACGCGGCCGGGCGAGCGGATCGTGGGCGTGTGGACAGGAGTGGAGCGCGGTGTTCGTGCGTGTGTACTCCCTGTATAAATACCCCCCGTGTACTGCTTGGTTTGAGCTGTCTAAAAAGAGAAAAGATTAGGGTGTTGGTGCGCCCGTGGCGGCGTTCGTCGCTGGCAAAATTCTGTGATGTCTCCTCCGGTTCTTCTTCTACCTCCGTTCGTGAGAGAGCGAGAGGGAGCTGGGCACCGGCACAATGAACAAGCTAGGGCTCGGCGCCAACACAAACTATCTATTGTTTGAAATATAAATTTTAAATCAATAAGAAATTAAATATTGATATTCATATAATTAGTTAGTCTATGTATCAATTAACTAATGAGCTACCAAAAGGAAGAGGGAGGGTGGGTGTAAAAGGGATCCGAAGCATTTCGTTGTGTCGACATGCATGAGAGCTTGATCCTTCTATGAACCCCACCCAAAGTGGATGTACAGCGACACATATTCGCCTATACACTCTCCTCTAGGTTGCCCCAACCATATCCTGACGCACTAGCGCCGTGGGCGGTCAGACCTCAGCACGAGCTTTTCTGTCCCCTCTCGGCTTGATCATCGACCATGAGGCCAAATCGATGCGGCACGAGAGAGGTATCATGAGTGAAAAAGGGGAGTCTGCGGTTGTGATGGAGGGGGCCATCAGGGTGCATCTGAAGGGAAAGGAGCAGCGGGAGCCCCATAGGAAGGCGGATCAGCGTCTTGTGGTGTGGAGGTTGCAGAGCTCGGTGACTACAACATGGCGCGAGGTTGTGGGGTGGTTATCGTGTGACATGGAGTTTGGGGAGATGAGAGTTGGAGAGGCAACGACTAACTGTTAATCCTGCCATTGAAGATCTGAGTTAATTTTGCCTCTCATATCAACATTATTTTGCCTCTCAATCTCTCAGCTCCATTGTCTTCATAATAAAGATAAATGAAGTTGGTGTTGTTTTGTATAAACATTATCTGCTAAGACAATTTTGTTAGTTTGTGCATTATTTTCAGTTTCCTTTTTATTCTATGGTTGGTGCGAACATATATGAAGATAACACAAACTTACTTGTTGTCTGGGAGCATGATGCTATGTTGTGGTTTTTTGGTTTGCATTTGAACAGTGACATGTATTCATGTCAGGCATTTGCGTAGGTATTGTGTACAGTTGTAACATCAAATCATGTCGATTGAATGTACTTTATTTTCTTAATTTTCAAATATGGGATAAAATCAATGTGTATGTTTTTATGTCCAATCCACCAGATTTGTCCACCAATCAAGTTCCAGACAGGTTGGGGAACTAACTGCGGCAGCGGAGCTACAGGAGTGGTGGACATGCGAGAAGGGAAGGAGACAGAAGGAATGAGGGACAGAGGTGTCGGAGCTGAGAGATAGGAGGGAAATACCAAGGGAGCTGGCATGGAAAGAAAGCCTAGTTGGGTCCCAAGGCTAGAGTGGATCGTGTTGTATTTGTTCCCTATTATCAAGGCTCACGTTCACTATCGTTTTTAAAGTGCATGCTTCGGAAGGTCGTTGTCAAGGAAGATGGCAAACTCATTGAGGATGATCATTGGGGTCATTGTTAAGCTCGATTTCTGGTGGAGTAGTCTCGCCACAAATTAAGAGGGCAAGCCATGAGTAATTGATAAGTTTGTAAAATCACCTTCTTTTTCATGCATATCCATGTTACATATGAACATTGGATGTGACTGATTACAATGGAGAAGATGATGGTGTTGTGATGTGGAGTATAAGTCCGAATCAAGCATTGTTGCTTAATCACTTGCTTGATTTTTTCGAAATAATTTATTGTTTGATTTATTTACAAGCATTCACCCGTAGCAAGGCACGGGCATTTATATCTCCGTTTTCTTCTACTGTAATGTCGCCGGTAACTGTTTGCTCTATTTCTTTCCTATCTGCAACGCGCTTCTCTTTGGATTCCATGCTTCAATCAAATCAAATCGAGGGCATTAGGGGATTGCATGCTTATTTTTTGTTTTTCTTTCATGGCAGTAATTAGGGGATTGTGACACAGTCTTGCCCAGTCTCACAACTGAGACTCCCAGACGATGCTATATCAGTGTCGTGGTGGCTGTGCAGTGGAGGAGGGGCTTCATCCTTCGGGCAAATCGTGCAACATGGATCTGGTCTGATCCAGCCAGATCTGGCACTGGCAGCCCGTCCGGCGGCGAGGGCTGAGGCCAACAGGGGTCGTGGACGTCGGGCAGTGCTGGTGGCGTGGCTGAGGTGGTGGAGGTGCGTGCGCGTCCTGGAGTCCGGTCGGGCCTTCCTCCCCGGCTTCTGGACGACAGCGCGCGGCGCGGGCGGGCTTCTCTTGTGCCCATCTTTGGTGGTGGTGGTGGCGGTGGATCTATCCCCCTCTTCGGCGGAGATGTGGCTGCTGGTGGCCTCTCGCCAGTCCGCGCCAGTAGCCGTGGTGGGGCGAAGCAGGGGTGCTTCGGGGGGAGGGGGAAGTCAGTAGGAGGGATCGGGGCTCTACTGTTGTTGAGTCGCCTGTCGCTGGCGTAGGGGGTGTCGGTCATGGTCGTGTGTCGGTCCTTCCCCTTCCCCTTTTCCCCAGCCTGGTTCTTTCTAGCGATGCTTGAGGTTGGATGGTCGTTGTCGGTTCCGGCGGTGGTTGGATTTGGAGGAGCTATTGAAAGCCACCCCCTTTGATGTTCTCAGGGTGGTCTGGGTACAAGGTGGCGACCCTGGCAGTGGGAGGCGCGTTGATCTTGGGCGGATTTGCGCGGCTCAGGAGCGGGAGAGCAGGCAAGGCCGCTCGGGGCGGCATGGATGCGGGTGGTTGGCGGAGCAGGGGTGCGACGGAGGGGGTCGGAGCACCGGGGTACATCACTTGCCCAATCTTTGTACTAGCCGTCGGCGGTGGCGTCCGCAGACGTTGTTTCCTCCTTGCAGGGTCCGTCGTGGTGCTCTCACTCCCTTTGTGTTGCTCCGAGTGAAAACTTGATCCACGGGATGAGATGATTTTTTCGAAAAGGAGGTTAAAACCCCCGGCCTCTGCATCAATTGATGCATACGGCCATTTTTATTTATTATTCAACAAAGGTCTAACAAGAACATACATCAAGTCACCCGAAGCCATCACTCACACCTATAAAAACTCGATAATGTGGAGTGCTCTCACTCCCCATATCTAAATCCGTTATCGTCGCCGATCCATCCACATAACGTATCGGAACCAACAGCCGGTGCAGCAGACCTAAAACATACACCACTGCATAAGTTCTAGACGCTGCCATCTTCATCAGACCGCTGACCCATCTTCAGAGAGAGATCCGCATCATCCTTGTCAGTCCGTCCATCCGTCGACGCCACCATGGCGCCCAACGGTGCCACCGCCCCGCGCTCGTCCATCTAGACGCGAAGATTCTGGAAGATTTGTCGTGCATAGCACCTGTTGATCAGGCATGACACAGCGTAGCACCTGTCGGCCAGGCATGACTAAACATCTCCACCAAAAGCTCCGTACAAGATGAAGCCGCTCCACCTCCTGCCTCTGACTTCCAGCGCTGCTCGCAGCCATGGACCTCATACCGGTCAACCGCCCTGCAACCAAACAATGGACATCCAACAATGGTCGGTGACTCCAAGACGACGCCTCTAAGGAGGTTACGGTGTGAAGAACGCCGTCGTCATCCGATCTAGAAGCTAGATCTTAGGCTTTCGCCCGGAGATAGCACCGGTCAGGCGAGGTGGTGGAGCTTCACGATGGTGTCTCCAAAGAGGAACACGGCGCCCGAAGGCGTAGTCATCATCGGTGTCGACCAAGCTGACACAAGGTTTTCACCTGTAGCATCCCGCCTCACTGCCATCCATGCTGCTGCTATGTCTAATGCTACAGAGCACGGGACCTCATCACCTGCCTCATTGGCCGCATGTCCCAGGCCGACCAGGGGCAGCCACGAGACATCTCCATGCAAGGATAGGAGCCGAGGCATCCCGCTGGCCACGGCCGTGAGATGCACCCGATCTGGGCGAGACCTGCCCACGCAGGGGCGGGCCAGATCCCCCCAACACCAGGGTGAAGCAGCAAGGGAGGCCGCCATCTCACGCCGCCGGTCCAAGGCCCGACCAGATCTGAGGTTCAGGCCCTCCGCCATACATCCACATGCAGCACACCGGCCAAATCCCGTCGCCTCGCTCCAGTCGGAGAAGCGCCCCGCCGCCGCCGTCCCCGAAGCCTGCCGGGCTTCGCTGGCCAGCACCTCTGGCGGCGGCGTGACAAGGAAGAGGGAAGGTGAAGACGGCGGCTGTAGGGTTTCGTCCCCCAAGTCGCCAGGAGGGCGACGCGGGGGTCAGATGGCTAATGATTTCACGGGATGAGTTGATGGCGGCTATCAGTGGTCCTGCCCTTCTTGAAGGCACCGTTTTGGAGTCCCCGCTACGGCGTTGGCCGTCTCACCTCTCTTTGGTGGATCACTCATGCGGTGGTCCGTCGGCTAGAAGTGGTTCTTTTTTGCTCATTCGTAGTATGCTTGGTAATCGTTGGGGTGGTTTGTCGGCACCTTTGTATCTTGCTTTGGGTGTGTGTTGAGTGCGGTGGTGGTGTGTGTTTGTATCGGTTTTATCGGATGTATGCAGTGATTGTTGCTTTATAATATAAAGCAGGGGTTTTTTTCGTCATTAGGGGATTGTGTCATGGAGACATAGAGGGGTCTAGAAAGAAAGAGGTAGCGAGGGTGGGAAATAGAAGGGTAGGGATAGAGATGGAGGGTGGTAGACAGAGTGCGGAACGAGATAAGATATGCATCATATTTATAGGTGCAATCGGATTAAAACAAATTAAAAGGCCCGTGGCAACGCACGGGCATTTTGCTAGTTGACATAATATCAGTGTAGAGGATCATGAATCATGCCCCCTGGAGATTGTGTAGTGACTACGAGTACAAGGATGTTGTCAGATTTTTGATGGTGTTAAATGTAGTTTGGACACCGAGAGGAAAGGCCGTGTGCATGAAGGTATTTTTCAAAGCTTCCTCTCGGTGTACAACTTAGTTATGAATGACCTAGAGAAGGGATTACAACTATCTATACTACTAGTAAATTTGCACGTGCAACGCACGTCTCAATCGTTAAAAATTAAGATCCACATAAGTATAAAATAAAATGAAGAGAGTTTCAAAAATTAAATGTATACGCAATGTTGTGAGTTCACTCAGGTTGTTTCTTAGAAGAGAGAGACATCCTGTGATCATGTTGTTGCATAGAGACAATAATATATTCTTTAATTTATCCATTGTTTAATAAGTTGTAAAAGAATACAAAATCTTGTTACGATTGGAAAGTAGCCTTGCACCGTGTTTACTATGGAGATGCAATCCCACAATTGGTCTTAATATCATGGTGTGAGCAATTGATAGCTAATCTGAGAAATTAGATCTTAATATCATGGTGTAAGAAATTGATAACTAAAATATGGGGAAAAGATTAATGGATATGAGATTGCTAACCAAATGATTGTGAAATTTGGAAATGGCATGAAATTTCTAGCACTTGATTACATGCTGCAAATAGTCAGAAATCACACTTGATGACTACTAAAATGAAAAATATATATCTCAAATAAGAATATAAATGGCATTGAACCAATGTTCTGAAGTAAAATGTTAACACCAACAGATTTGAAGGAGTTTTTTTTACAATCAAAGGAGCTGACCTATATTGCTCAGGATTACTCAGATTCGAATAAAGGCGAGCTGATCCGGAGCGGCATTACACCACAGCCTTGGGTGACTTGCAGGGGCAGTTTTGCACACAGGCATGCATAGAAATTAGCGCCTCTGCAAATAAAAGACAGTAATGAACAAAATCCTGGCCCAGCTACTCAATTTCACACAAGAGGCCCATAATCTCTGATCTGTTTTGTTTTCTTGAGTTTCACATCTCCACCAGTGCCTGCTAATCAGATTTGAAGGCAGGATCAGGCCATTCTTCCTCCTTCGCAAGTTGTACCCCATCCCGGAGAGCAAATATTTCAGCAACAAGAGAGTTTAGAATACTCATACCTCTCCGAGCAACTACTAGCATGAACTTACCTCCAGTATATCTTGCAATTACCCATATGGTCGCACGAGCATTAGCACCTGAGGACACCATATCAACATTAACTTCGATAATCTGGGTGTCCACCTCTCATTTCAGCTTTCTCGTATAGGGATAATCTTCAAATTGAGAGAGCAGGTTTCCTGAAGCACATCAGGAACCCATTTTGTCAGATTTTAAGGGGCTTCACATAGTTTTTGCCTACCGCTAGGAATTTATTTGTTTGTAATGCTGCAGGTGAGAGGCTGAGAATAAGAATGGATGTTCTAAAAAGATACAGGTTTTGTGCGTTCCAGCAACAATGTCAGTTCTTGAAGAAAAAATTAAATAAGTTAAGGGTTACATTCCTTTGTTTTGATTCTCTCTGTCCTCCCTTTTCCTTTCCAAAAGAAAGTGGATCTCGTGATCTCTGACAATTTGAAAAGTAGGTATCAGTTTCATTTTATATGCAATTTTTTTACAGTGGTCCAAAACAAGCAATATGCAGTAACAAACACACAGGAATATGAAGCAATCGATTTACATCGAGTTACAATAATAAGCTACATACGTAAGTACTAAAGCAGAGTTTGCTCAACTTAGCAAGGCAACATGCAGGGAAGGCGTGTTGACGTGTTGTGTAATATTAAAACCATTTATCTTGTCAACATCACCTTGGAAGTTTTCTTCCGTACGACACACTGGTCAAGACATACAACAGCCCCGTAATGAACATCGGTTATGTATATGCTTAGTTAAGTCCAGTTTTGGCAATGAACCTATCTACTAAATTTTTTTAACTGTAATAACATAAGCTCTGCAAATGTGACTAAATCGGTAGAGTATCCATTTTTATAGTGGACAAGAAATGAAATGAAATCGGTGGTTGTGTGTGTTGTTGTATGGGTGTTACGGAGGACGACGACGGCGTTAACAGGGTTGGCGGCAACACTATGTAAGAAAATAAAAGGTATATTAGAATTTTTCTGGTAGTCGTAGAGCATCATGGACACTGTACTGCTAATAAATTAAACTATCAGAAGTTCTAAACCGACCCAAAGAATCAGAGAATGAGTAAATGGGGAGGGCTACATACATATGTCAAGGTGAAAATCTGAAACCAAATACAAAACTGTAGCACAACCAACTAAAAGAAAGCTCTGGAGTCAGGCTCGAGCTCATCAATCCATGCGGCATGTTACAATATGAACACAAAGAGCAGTACCATATATCAGCTCCATGAGCATTTGTTGTAAAAAAATGCATAAGCAGCCTACTTCGAAAGCTAGCAAGACCAGCATTATAAGAATCAAATTAATGTGTACTCGTCTTGCCTCTTGCAATATGAGCCATGGGAGGCGGGGTGGCGGGGAGGGACGCAGGTGATAGACGGCAGTTGGGCGGCGCAACCCGGTGAAGTGGCGGCGTTCGGCTGCTGTAGTAACTTATTCTGAATTATCTGAAACCCAAAGGCCAATAAAAAACAAATTCCTTCCAATCTAGAAACTCCGACCAGTCTGAAAAGTGATAATCAAAAGAAAATAACACATGAGTATTGGTACAGAGGGAGTTTCCTTTACAACAACACATGGAAAATATTAATGAATGTGAATGATTGGCAAACATGGCAGTGAATCACCTCATGGTTGAAGGTGAGTATATTATCTATGATGGTTTATAATGTAGCAATTCCTTAATTTGCATGTAGTGCTAGCTTCTTTGATGACAATATCGAGTTTTGAATAATAAAAATGAAACTTAAAGAGAACTATGCGAAACAATACACTGCTATAGGATCTTGGTGGAAACTAAACATATCTACGATCTTCCATCTTGCATGCACATAGCGGTGGCATTATTTCCCAGGAGTTGTGCGGTGGACGTTCTGAGTAGGAACCTTTGGCTTCAGGCATTCGATTCTTGAGCTGAAACCATTGTCTTCAGTAAATAATCTGCAAATAAACAAACATAAACTAAGCTGAGATCAAGAAAGATTGAATTTGTATGATAAAATCGGACCACATAAAAGAAAATACAAGAATGATCAATTGCATCATCTAAAAATAGTTGCCTGCCAAAGGGTGAATAAATCAAATTGATTTCTATATCTATAAAATTAGATCCCAATCCAAACCCCAACAGTGTGAGCCGCAGCTTTCGACACCAACAGTGTGAGCCGCAGCTCCTTTTGTAGCTGAGCCATCCGCTGCTTATGCAAGTGTTGTGCGCTCTATTCGCCTGTTAGTCGGAGCTAACATTGAACAGTGTAATCAACATGTCTAGCTCAGAGTCCTCTCCCTCTCATTCCATGTTATACATACTTTTATCCTGAAGTTTGCATCCACTTTGCTATGTTTATTCAGATCAAGTTGGTGGTGTAGAAAAACCAGGATCATAAGTATACGTCCTAATTCAGATGACAGCTGAGCCTAAAAGGAGGGAATTAGCTAGGCAAGGGAAGAAGCCCCGAAAGGCAATCTTCGTTAATTCTAAAATGGTAGACCATGATGGATGTCGGCGAGCTGCCTGAACGAACCTGAACATCTTTCATTGGAAAAACATGCCAGCGATCCAAACACAGAACACGCAATAAGCACTGGGACAACACCCACGCAGAGCACACCCGGAGAGGAGAAGGGATCCATACCACGAAAAAACAAAGCGAGGCAGCTGGTTGGGGAGGCAGAGGTCGATCCAGAGGTCCGTCAGTCCGCCGGAGCGTCGGGAAACAGGTGGGGGCGGCACAGGTCAAGGCGGAGGTCATTCGGCGCGTCAAGGCGGAGGTTCTCTGTCGCGTAGAGATGGCGGTCAGCTAGTCCGTCGGCGCGTCGACATAGAGGTGGTCGGGCGGAGGTTAAACAATTACAGTATAATATATGCACATCTATGCACCTACTTGCGCATCAACTGTAACTCAAAGCTCATCAATTGCATGAGTTGCATCCGGACTGGGTACATTTACAGAGAGGGAGCGCCGGAGCGGGGAACATGAGAATGATGGAGGGGAGCACCTCGCTGCAGGAGGGAGCGACGGGAAAACCGCATCGGCAAGGGAACCCTATCCCGTCAGTGCCTTTGGGAGGAGGCCATCGGCGGAGTGGAGGATCGGGCGGCGGACGGCGGACGGCGGCAGAGTGGAGCAGCAGGCGGAGGATCGGCGGCTGAAAGATCGTGGATGTCGCCTAGAGGGGGGGAGTGAATAGGCGCTTTAAAATAATTACGGTTTAGGCTTGAACAAATGCGGAATAAATCTAGCGGTTAATTTGACAAGCACAAAACCTACAACAACTAGGCTCACCTATGTGCACCAACAACTTATGCTAAGCAAGATAAACAACTAAGTGATAGCAAGATATATGACAAGAAACAATATGGCTATCACAAAGTAAAGTGCATAAGTAAAGGGCTCGGGTAAGAGATAACCAAGGCACGTGGAGACGACGATGTATCCCGAAGTTCACACCCTTGCGGATGCTAATCTCCGTTTGGAGCAGTGTGGAGGCACAATGCTCCCCAAGAAGCCACTAGGGCCACTGTAATCTCCTCACGCCCTCACACAATGCAAGATGTCGCGATTCTACTAAGGGACCCTTGAGGGCGGTCACCGAACCCGTACAAATGGCAACCCTTGGGGGCGGTCACCGAACCCGTACACTTTGGCAACCCTTGGGGGCGGTCACCGGTACCCGTCAAATTGCTCGGGGCGATCTCCACAACCTAATTGGAGACTCCGACACTTGCCCGGAGTTTTACACCACAATGATTGAGCTCCGAACACCACCAACCGTCTAGGGCGCCAAGGCACCCAAGAGGAACAAGCTCTAGGGTGCCCAAACACCCTAGAGTAATAAGCTTCTCAAACTTCACTTCCACGTATCACCGTGGAGAACTCAAACCGATGCACCAAATGCAATGGCAATGGCACACGTAGTGCCTAAGTCCTTCTCTCTCAAATCCCACCGAAGCAACTAATGCTAGGGAGGAAAATGAGAGGAAGAACAAGAAGGAGAACACCAAGAACTCCAAGATCTAGATCCAAGGGGTTCCTCTCACACATAGGAGAAAGTGATTGGTGGAAATGTGGATCTAGATCTCCTCTCTCTTTTCCCTCAAAAACTAGCAAGAAACCATGGAGGGATTGAGAGTTAGCAAGCTCGAAGAAGGTCAACAGTGGGGGAAGAACACGAGCTTAAAGGATAAGGTTCATTGGGGAAGAAGACCCCCTTTTATAGGAGGGGGAAAATCCAACCATTATGTGCTCAGCCCGCACATGAGCGGTACTACCGCTCAGGCGGAAGAAACAGGGAAAAGGAGCAACAAAACATGAACCTTGGGGCAGTAGTACTGCATATAAGCGGTACTACCGCTCACCCCAGCGGTACTACCGCTGGAGGAGCAGAACACGGGACCAAAAGAGTCAGGCAGAGCAGAGTATGGTGGCAGTGAAGCAGAAACGGTACTACCGCCCAACCGGAGCGGTACTACCGCTTAGGCGGTACTACCGTGCCTTACTGCCGTGCAACTACTGCTAAATCCGACACGAAAAGAGCAGGACCCAAAATCGAGGCGGTAGAAGAGCGGCACTGCAGCGGTACTACGGCTGAGAGCTCCAAGCAGTACTACCGCTTGGGCTCGCGGTACTACCACTGGGACCACACAAAAACCACACTCAAGAAAACAAAAACTGCCATAACTTCTGCATATGAGCTCTGAATTGAGAAAACTCAAGCTGTTGGAAACAAGACGACGAGTAGTATCAAAACAGCGACTGGTTATAGTAAGAAGAGGCAGGGGAGGTATGCCTAACAAATGGAGGAGTGAGACCTCCAATAGAGAAGAACGAGCATAACCTCCAACGTCGAAAACATCATAGAAGATGCATGTGAACTCCGTTTTCGATGAACTCGAGCTTGTCATCAAGATGACCATAGGCTCTAAGACTCACAAAGAGGACCAAACAAGAATCAAGAAAGATGATGCAAGGATGCAATGGTTTGAGCTCTCAACGAACAATACGATCAAGCTACTCATCGAGAGCCCCCCCCCCCCTTGATAGTACGACAATCGATCCTATAACCCGGTCTCCCAACTACCATCATGAGACCGGCAAAATAGAAAACCTATCAAGGGAAAACCTTTGCCTTGCACATGGTCCACTTGAGCTAGATGATGACGATCTTGACTCCCTCAAGTTGGACCACCTTTCTTGATTGTGTTGACTCGATGAAGACTAGTTGATTGCTCCCCCATACTCCACTATGGGTGAGCCACTCTTCCGCACATCTTCACAAGTCCATTGTCACCACAAAGGACGGCAAGCTTCAAGCATTTGATCTCTTCGTGATGCTCCACTTGAACTTGCACACCGCAACCTTTCTTGATTGTGTTGACTCGATGAAGACTAGTTGATTGCTCCCCCATACTCCACTATGGGTGAGCCACTCTTCCGCACATCTTCACAAGTCCATTGTCACCACAAAGGACGGCAAGCTTCAAGCATTTGATCTCTTTGTGATGCTCCACTTGAACTTGCACACCGCAACCTTTCTTGATTGTGTTGACTCGATGAAGACTAGTTGATTGCTCCCCCATACTCCACCATGGGTGAGCCACTCTTCCGCACATCTTCACAAGTCCATTGTCACCACAAAGGACGGCAAGCTTCAAGCATTTGATCTCTTCGTGATGCTCCACTTGAACTTGCACACCGCAACCTAACCCCACAAAGAACCCTCACGAAGACCATGTGTTAGTACACAAAGCGTAATTGACAATGCTTACCATACCATGGGATCACTTGATCCCTCTTGGTACATCTTCTACGCTTTGTGGGTTGATCAACTTGATTCACTCTTTGACTTAGTCTTGATCAACCTCTCACAAGACCAATCTTTGGGTAATTCCTTGAATAGCACCTTGGTTGACACAAACTCTCCTTGAAACCAACACATGTACTCTAAGAAAAGCCTATGGACAAAACCTTCAAATATAACTCAAGGCAACCATTAGTCCATAGAGATTGTCATCAATTACCAAAACCAAACATGGGGGCACCGCATGTTCTTTCAGCGGCAATGGAGGCCCAGTTGTGCGGCAGCGACGACGAAGGCCGAGTGGAGCGGGCGATGGTGGGCGATTGGAGCGGGGCGGAATGGAGGAGCGGGCCGCGGTCATGGCATTGTTTCGTTTACAGGAGGAGCGGGCGGAGGTTGTGGGTGCGGCGTGCGGAGCAGTTTTCTGTACGAAGGGGCAGGTACGATTAGTGGGGGCATAATTGCGTGGCTTGTAGTGTTAAACATTAAAGCATTAAGAGCCATTAGATCTTGTAGATGGATGGATCTGATTATTTGGATCTGCTCCTCTCTTTCTTTTATAATGGTATATATATAGTAGATTAAAGCAGAATCGAACATCGTGATGGTTCGACCTCATCCCCACCCCCTTTCTACCACAACCATCTCGTGATGCACCACGCCCGCAGCATCCCCGCATGACAGGAAAAAATCGGAACTGATACCCACCCTCACCGCACGATAGAAAAAAAAGGAAAAGAAAACCCACGTACGCACATCCCACCCCTCCCCGAATCCCTCGCTCCCGATCCCCTTCCTCTCGTACGGGAATCGCCACCGCCGACCTCCTCCGTCGCTGTTGGACTCGCAAGGCGAGAGACGACTAGCGTCTCCTTCTCTCCTCAGACCCACGAGCTCTAGCTTTCTAGCCGTCAACCCCTGCCCCGCCTCCACCCTCCATCTAGAGGTACATGGCCTGAATCCAATTGCCCTCTCATCAGAGCCATCAGCGGCAGCTCCTCCTCGACCATGTCATTCCGACGTCGTCATCGTCATCCAATCGACCTTCCTGTCTATGGCGACCTCCAGCGACCTTCCCCGCATATGACAACCTCGATCTAGCTTGGAGCCGCTTGCCATCTCATTTATTCTTCACCCACTCCAGGAGGTGCTGGACGCGGGGGAGGGCAACCAGCAGGATGGCGCGGTGGCAGTGGCAACGGACGACAGCATAGGTAACCTTATCTCCCTACCATCACTCTACCCATCTTTTCCCAGTAGGTTGTGCTCCCACACTCCCTTGTTCACGTACGGGTTTCAGTAGTGCAGAGTAGTGGCCGATGGATCCGTTGCTTACCCGCCGCACGACGAGGCAGTGGAGGTTGGGCTAGGCGGCCCCGATGCCCAGGAGTCACAGGCCGACGACCTATCCAACATCGTGAGCACGTCGCTGCACTGTTCCAATCCCTGTGAGTTCTGTGTCAGGGTAAGCATAGAAATCCTATCTGCATTAATAGTGTCAAGCTTCATACTAAGGCTGGTCGTAATGGTAGTATCATAGGTAGTATCATGCATGCCAACTAGGCAATTTTGATAAGGTGTCATAGAATTAAATGAAGAAAGAGAGGGTTGAGTATCATATCATGATACTGTATCATAACAAATGCTATGCTACTTTGTTTCATGCATGGCAATAAATAGAGTAATACATGATACTAATATATGATACTATGCATTAGAGAGGTAGTATCATACACTAGTATCATATGCATGATACTAGTATATGATACTCCCTATTACAACCAGCCTAAGATTTGTCACATTTAAGATGGTTGTTATCTCTGTTTAGTAAGCCATTTAAGAAAAGGAAAATACATCCGAAAATTGACTGCATTTAGGACGATACGATTTTACAAATGTTTCTTCTCCTTGGAACTCCCAGTCCTTGATTTCATACATTTGCAACTTTTAGTTCATATAACAAGGTGCCGACCATTGGCTTTCAAGAACAATGCTGCTGCAGCGAAATACCCACCTGCTCATATAGCTACACAGGTAGCACATTGGTTTCATTTGGATCCTTGAGTTTTCATGTCGTCTTACAAAGAGCACTTTTTCATGTCGTCATATAACTACACAGGTAGCACATTGGTAGCTGCAGTCCACGTATGGATTAATAGTCCTGCTATTGAAGTTTGATTAATTTTTCTTTTCCAAATTATTATTGGTCCAGTTATTAACCTCTAAAAAATATTTCTTTTCACATCTCTTACTCCCAGGAACTCTGGTTCAAGCTCCAGTGCAAGTTAATAGAAGGAAGTTGGATGCAACATTGACATACACAAGTCTGCGGTAAATTTCTCACTGATACTCTAATCTAAAGCCCATTATTTCTTCAATCTTTATTATTATCTGAAATTTATGTTTTCTTAACGTGTTCTATGCGCCGTGGAGGCTCGGCATCCGATGCGCGGAGATGGACTTGCGCAGGAGGAGGTAGCTATCTGGCGTCATTGTGACGTCAATGGTAGAGTGGCCAGACAAGGTAGATGCCTCAATATAATCTGAAGACGGACTTGTGGAAGATGGCTGCGACGACACACGAGTGCGTCTGACCGGATGGTGCCCCAGACCTGGTATGTGGCTCGGCTGGGGCTTCCATCTTTTGATATTAGGTTTAGGTGAGTGGTTTGGGTAGTGGCCCAGCTAGCATCCCTTCATCATATGGATAGGAGTAGCGGCATATGTTGCCAAGATGGTGGATTCAGATATATTGTTTGTAATGTGCGAGATGCGGAAACGTCTTACCCTCGTTGGAGGAGACGGCTTCGTGTTTATAGGCGGGGGTGCAATAACCCTGATGTGCATACAGAGAGGTTGAGATATTACAGGAGATTGCAATCTTGGAGAGAAAGGGATAGAGATGGTTACAATACCAAAAAGGCTTTCGCCCCGCTTTATAAATAAAGCAACCACCAAGCACAACATTCACAAGGTACCACTCGAAACATGAACACACCCAACGCCACCGCACGAAGGTCCAACACAAACGCACAAAACACAACACACACGCAACATAGGCTCAGTTGTGGGTACAGCACAACAAGCCCAACAAAACACCCAGGGACGCACAGACAACAAGCGGCGGTGGCGACGGCGATGAAGACGCAGAGCTAATCTGGCTCAGGTGGTGGTGGAGGGAGCGGGGGAGCCAGTCGGAGAGCCATCGCGCGAAGCTGAGTGATGATGGAGGTGATGGCGTCTCCCTCCCTGGGGCGGCTAAGCGGCCGCCAAAGCTGCAAGTAACCAGACCATTTGAACAAAGCATCAGTAGCATGACAAAGAGGGATATGCTGAATCACAAGTTTATTCCTAACAGTCCACAGCGTCCTGGCAAGGACCCCGATGATCAGCCACCTAATGCGGCGTAATGCGGGGGGAATCGCCTGGAGTTCGGCAAAGAGAGCAGGGAAGTTGGTTTGATCCCAACTTCCACCCACAATCTCGCGGAAACAGCTCCAAAGGAACTGCGCAGACACACAGGTGAAGAAGATATGGTTCGAATCTTCTTCAGGCCCACAGAGTGGGCAGCGCCCATCCCCAGGGCCATTGCGTTTCAGAACCTCAACGCCAGATGGTAGGCGGCCACGAATCCACTACCACAAGAAAATCTTAATCTTCAATGGGAGGCGAATCTCCCAAATAGATGAGAACGCCTCATGCCCGGGCGAGGGGGCGATGGCCAGATAGAGAGATTTGGTGGAGAATTGACCGGACGGTTCAAGGCGCCATCTGGCGCGGTCATCGTCAGTCGTGAGATCCGGCTCATGGAGAGCCACACAATCAATCAACTCCTGCCAGTCCGCATTCTCCGCAGGACCAAAAGGCCTTCGGAATGCAAGGCGCCCTAGGTCATGAAGGGCGTTTGCCACGGAGATCTGGGGGCCCACCGCGATGGAGAACAGGACCGGAAACCGGGACGCTAGGGGTGCGTCCCCAGTCCAGCGATCAAACCAGAACAGCGTGGCGGTGCCGGACCCGATCTCAATCGAGGTCCCTATCCGGAGGACGGGGAGGAGCTGGATGACAGATTGCCAGAACTGGGAGCCTCCAGAGCGTTGACAGAAGGCGAGTGGCTGTCCGTGGAGGTACTTCTGCTGAATAATGCGCAGCCACAGGCCACCATCTCCGTTGTTAATCCTCCAAAGCCACTGAGTCAAAAGGGCAATATTCATGCGTTTGGAGGACATGATCCCAAGGCCTCCCTGGTCGCGGGGTTTATAGATCTCGGACCACTTGACCATGTGGTATTTCTGCTTATCACCCTCGCCGCCCCAGTAAAATCGCCCCTGAACGGTGGCAATCTCGTGATGAAGAGTCTCCGGGAGGCTGTAGAAGCTCATGATGAATAAGAGGAGGCTGGCGAGGGACGAGTTAATAAGTACCGTACGGGCCGCTTTTGAAAGCCACCGTCCCTGCCAGGGCTCGATCCGGTATTGGAGCTTCCCCACCGTGGGGCACAGCTCGGCCACCATAAGCCTGGTGTCGCTAATGGGTATCCCAAGATAGGTCGTGGGGAAGCACCCAAGCTGGCAGTTAAGCCGATCCGCGATGCTCTGCCGCTCGTCTTGGGAGTAGCCCAAGATCATCACCTCACTCTTGTCGAAGTTGATCCTCAGTCCGGACATCTGCTGGAAGCACAGGAGGAGGAACTTGAGGTTCGAGATATCACTCGCGGAGCCCTCCACCATGATGATGGTGTCGTCCGCATATTGGAGAAGGGAGACCCCGTTGCCTCCAACAAGGTGCGGGACAATCCCCTTTATGTGTCCTGCCGCCTTGGCCTTATCGAGGATGGCCGCTAGCGCATCAACAACTATGTTGAACAGGAATGGGCAGAAGGGGTCGCCCTGGCGGACCCCACAAAATGAGGGGAAGAATGGGCCGATCTCCCCATTAATATTCACTGTTGTGCGGCCAGAAGAGACCAACTGCATAACTCTGGTCACCCATCTATCGTCGAAACCTTTCCGAAGCAAACATTCCCGAAGGAAGGCCCAGCTGACCGTGTCATACGCCTTGTGGAAGTCTAGTTTCAGGAAGACTGCCTTGAGGTGTTTGGAGCGCACCTCATGGAGAGCTTCGTGGAACACTAGGACTCCATCAAGGATATAACGGCCCTGGATGAAAGCTGACTGATCAGGGTGAGTGATTCGGTCAGCTATAGGGGCCACCCGGCACCTTAGGAATGAGCGTGATTGCCCCATAATTCAGCCGGCCGAGGTCAATGGTCCCAGCCATGAACTCGTCAAATAGGGCCATCACCTTGGGTTTGATCACCTCCCAGAAGGACTGAAAAAACTTCACTAGGAGGCCATCCGGGCCAGCGGCCAAGGAGGAGTTCATGCACTTAACGGCTGCCCAGACCTCCTCCTTGGGGAACGGGGCCGTGAGGGCCGCGTTGTCCGCCGGCGAGACGCAACAGTGGGCAGGCCAAATGTCTTGCGCCAGAGCAAGACCTCCCCGAGGGGAGGCAGAGAATAGGTCTCTGTAGAAGCCATCAACATGCGCCCAGATGTCCTCCGGGCGCTGGAGAAGGGTCGGGCCATCCCACAAGAGGGGTATGGAATTGCGGCGCCTACGGCCATTAGCAATAGCCTGGAAGTAGGCAGTATTGGCGTCCCCCTTGAGGACCCAATTCTGCGTACCTCGCAAGCGCCA
Source organism: Triticum dicoccoides (assembly GCF_002162155.2). Taxonomy (NCBI): domain Eukaryota; kingdom Viridiplantae; phylum Streptophyta; class Magnoliopsida; order Poales; family Poaceae; genus Triticum; species Triticum dicoccoides. The sequence goes on along the minus strand of NC_041390.1, from coordinate 52,635,629 downwards.
GTAGGCCTCCTCGTCAGTGTAGATGACCGTGAGCTGAGCTTCCAAGTCGTACCTAAGCATCCATTCGTCTGCCGAAAGACCAGTGGTGTCAGCCCGCAGGTCGAGGGCCTAGATGTCGTTAAGGAGAGCTTTCTTCCGCTCACGGATGTCCCGACCCACGTTAGCACCCCATCCTTTCATGAACTGCCGCGACCGCTTGGCGCAGAAATGCCAAGAGTCAACGGCCGACAGGGCCCTAGGGGGAGCGTCCCTCGCCTCACGCCAACGGCCAGCCACCGCAGCTATGAAGCCCGGCTGGCGCAACCAGAAGGTCTCAAAACGGAAGCGTGGCGGCAGAGGAGGACGTTCATTCTCCGAATAGAGGAGAAGGGGTACATGGTCTGACCCAATCCGCGTGATCGCCCACAGCGATGCTAGGGGACATCGAATGTCCCACTCAGGGGAGGCGAAAACTCGATCGAGGACCGAGCGAGTCGGATCGACTTGGCGGTTAGTCCAAGTGAATCTGGCCCCTACACGATCGAGTTCCCGCAACCCCATATTCGCGATGCAATCATTGAATAATTGCATCCGAGGACAGTTCACTAGATTACTGCTCTTGTCTTCCTCCGTCCGGATGAGGTTGAAGTCGCCGCCAACTACCAGCGGAAACTAGGCCGACGCAACCTTCCTCCTAAGCTCAGCGAGGAAGGTCTCCGACCTACGGTGGTCGGCCGGGCCATAGACCGCGATGATCTCCCATTTAAAGTTTAGGGACCGTTCGAAAACCTCCATGCTTACAAAGAACTCTCCCCGGTCCATGCCCCCAACCTCAAGGGTGGCATCCTTCACACCTAGGAGGATGCCACCCGAGTGGCCTGCGTTCCCACTAGAAGGGAGCCAGTGCCAGGCGAATAGGTCGGAGCTCAAATGCTCAAGTTCCGACAGGGAGAATTCAGTACGCATCGTTTCTTGAATGGCCACTATGTCAATATGCTCGGTTCGCATGTACTCAATGAGTTGGCGGCACCGACCATCTTGGCCGAAACCGCGGATGTTCCAGAATAAGGCTCTCATCAGGCATCCATCGGGGGGCTGCTTGACCCCAAGACACGTGATGCGCTCTGGGCGCGGAGGGCGGCAGTACGAGAGCGAGTGCGGCCCCGGATCTCATCCGAGGCGACCGGTGCGTGGGGTGGGGCGCTCGGGGTGAACCCAAGCGGAGCTCCCGCGGCGGGGGGAGGGCGTGCATGGGCCTCGGCGAGCCAACCATCAAGGATCTCCCGTGCACGGATGGCTTCTATCTGGACTAGCGGGGGGCAACCTCCCCGCGGAACACTATGGCCGAGTCCGCTGCCACCTTAGCGAGGTGGCCAAGCGGGGTTGACTCCAAAGCAGAAAAGGAGCACGTAGCAGAGGTGGCGGGGATGATCGTGGTTATCACACCACAAACATGGAGCTCGAGTACTTTTGACACCAAGTTCCTTCAACATGGATTGTACCCATATAATCTCAGCTGTAGCATTAACCAATGCTTTGTACTCTGCTTCTGTACTGAATCTGGAAACAGTAGCTTGTTTTCTTACACACCATGAAATCAAGTTAGAACCAAAGAATACTGCAAAACCACCAATTGAGCGTCTATCATCTAGACATCCTGCCCAATCAGAATCTGAGAAGGCACTAATAAGTGTTGATGTTGACTTGCTAAAATTGAGACCAAGATTGAGAGTATTCTTGACATATCTAACTATACGTTTTGCAGCAGTCCAATGAACTGTAGTGGGTGCATGAAGAAACTGGCAAACTTTGTTAACAGCAAAAGATATATCTGGTCTAGTGAGTGTCAACTATTGCAGTGCTCCTACTAGACTTCTGTACCTTGTGATGTCATCTTGGTTTAAGGGTTGTCCTTCTGTAAGAGACAATTTTTCTGAGCTTGACAATGGAGTAGGTGAAGGTTTACAACCTTGCAGGTCAGCTTTCTTAACCAGATCTGTTGCATACTTTTCCCGAGAGAGATGAAGTCCATCATCATGTTTCTTTACCTCAATTCCTAAAAAGTAATGCAAGTTTCCAAGATCCTTGAGTGCAAATTCTGATCCAAGATCCTTCAAAAGTCCTGTTATTGCCTCATCTGAAGAGCTTGTGACAATAATGTCATCAACATATATGAGAACAAATATATGCGTGTTGTACTTGTTGTAAATGAACAATGAGGTGTCAGACTTAGAAGGATAAAGCCAAGAGTTTGCATTTTGTGACTGAGACGAGAGTACCACGCTCTTGGAGCCTGCTTCAGTCCATATAATGACCTGTCAAGTTTGCACACATGAGAAGGTGCATTCTTGTTCACAAACCCAGGTGGTTGCTTCATGTACACTTCCTCTTCCAGAACATCATGGAGAAACGCGTTCTGTACATCTAGCTGTCTGAGACTCCAGCCCCTGGAAACAGCAATAGACAAAACCAGATGAATGGTGGCAGCTTTTACAACCGGACTAAAGGTGTCCTCATAGTCTATACCATAGCGTTGATTAAAGCCTTTTGCAACGAGTCTTGCCTTATAGCAATCAATAGTTCCATCAGATTTTCTTTTAATTCTGAATACCCACTTGCAGTCAATGAGGTTTTTACCTTGCTGTGGAGGAATCAAATGCCAAGTCTTATTTTTCTGTAATGCCATGTATTCTTCATCCATGGCCTTTTTCCATTTTTCATCACCAAGTGCCTCTTCAAGCGTGTGTGGTTCACCAGGTTCACCTGTGGAACAGACCAGCCCATATTTTGTTACATGCTTATAATTAACAGGTTGGATTACCCCTTTTTGTAGTCGTGTGCGGTGTTGGGACGATGTTGCTGAAGCTTGTGCCATAGAAGATCCTATGACATGCACCGGATCTGCTGTTCCAGTTGATCCCGAGGTGGTTTCTGCCGCAGCGCCAGCCGGATTCACCTGAGCTTGATTTTCTGTGGCAGCCGAACGAGTTCTGCATGGTGCAACGTCCATAAAAGATCCGTCCCTGCACACCTCATCATTGTCGCATGATGGCGCATCAGCACGGGGTTCCGCGCCTGTCCCCGCGCATGTCCCCGCGCCTGTCGAGCGGGCCGCTTCGCGCCGCTTATAGCAAAGCGGCTGGACCGGGAACCGCGTCCCAGTGGGGCCACCCAAGGGCCGCCAGGTGTCGATGCCGGGGCCGCTCCCGCCCGAGGGCCCGACCGCATCTGACAAGGGAGCCAGCGCGGATTCAGAGGCGGACCGCCCTGGCCCGCCTGGCGCGCCTGCAGGCGGTGATCCCGAAGACGATGCACCTGACGCATTTGACGACACGGATCCCAGGGAGGATTTGTTCCCTGCGCCTGGACACATGCGATATGGCTGTGTTGGGGTGATTTCTTCATTATTTTGGCCCTGGTTTTTTTCTGCATGTTCTCCTGCATCATCACAAGGCTCATACATGGGATTAGTCAATAGTTGATCATCACAGTTATTACCCCCTTGATCAAGGCTGGTGAGATGAGGAGATAAGAGAAGGATTTCTTTGTGAAGAAGGGCTCCGGCGTTTGGGTGTAGATCAGAAAAAGGGAACTTTGTTTCGTCGAAGACCACATCACGAGATATATAGACACGACCAGTGGTAACGTCAAGGCATTTAACACCTTTGTGTTGGGCACTGTACCCAAGAAATACACACTGTTTTGACCTAAACATAAGCTTCCTATTGTTATAGGGATGGAGATTCGGCCAGCACGCACAGCCAAAGACGCAAAGGGATTTGTAGTCTGGCTTAGTGTTGAGAAGCCGTTCCATGGGAGTTTCATTGTGTATGACACGACTAGGAAGCATGTTGATAATATGCACGGCAGTCAAAAAGGCTTCGTCCCAAAACTTAAGGGGCATAGAAGCACCGGCTAGAAGAGCAAGACCAACTTCAACAATGTGGCGATGCTTGCGCTCGGCCGAACCGTTTTGTTGGTGAGCGTGTGGACATGACACGTGGTGTGAAATGCCAAGAGTTTGGAAGAAGGAATTCAACTTTTCGTATTCCCCTCCCCAGTCCGATTGGACAGCAATGATCTTACGATCAAACTTGCGTTCCACTAATGCTTGGAAATTCTGAAACACTTGGAAAACATCGGATCTTTTCTTAAGAAGATAAATCCAAGAGAATTTACTGTAGTCATCGATAAAACTAACATAATATGTGTGTCTACCGACAGAACTAGGGGCAGGGCCCCAAACATCTGAGAAGATTAATTGCAAAGGTTGAGTAGAAACACTAGTAGAGATAGGGTATGGCAATTGATGACATTTTTCTCTTTGGCAAGGATCACAAATAGTTTCAGCATTACGCTCTCCAACAAACGGAAGTTTATTCTTTCTAAGCAAATGTTCAACCAAAGAAAAAGAAGAATGTCCTAAGCGATCATGCCACCGTGTGGAAGATAATTTGATGGCACTGTAGACTTGTTTATTGAATCTTGAAAACTCCGGAAGCAAAGGGTAAAGCCCTCGAACACATCTACCTCGATAGAGTACTTTCTTCGTGACCTGATCCTTGATCAAAAAGAAGAAAGGGTGAAACTCAAGGAAGACATGGTTATCAATGGCAATTTTATGGACAGAAAGAAGATTCTTATGAGCACTAGGGACATGCAAGATTTTCCTAAGGTGTATTTTGCGATGAGGAGTATGTATAACTGAATGACCAACATGACTGATCCTCATACCTGCACCGTCGGCGTTGTGAATCTAATCCTTGCCGTGGTACTTTTCACGGAGAGTCACTTTTTCCAGCTCTCTAGTGAGATGGTTGGTGGCGCCGCTGTCGAGGTACCAGTTGGTGTCGACGCCATAGGAGCCATCTGCCGCCGCCGCGACCTTTTCATCATCTTGGGAGTCTTCCTCATCCTTGTCATAGCGGTACCAGTAGTCCCTGGCAGTATGACCAGGTTTGCCGCAGATCTGGCACCGCGGAGCATCGGGACGGGTCCTGCCCGAGCCACCAGCGCGACGTCCTCTGTTGCCAGATCGGCCGCCTCCGCCGCCACTGGTGGGGCGTGCACCTCCTGACCTTCCCTTGCCACGGGAAGGAGCGCGATAGCGAGAGCCACTACCGCGCCCACGGGTAGCAACGTTTGCTGAAGACTTGAAGCCACCACCGCCCGATCCGTGGAACTGCGCCATGCGCTGCTCAAAGTTGTTGAGCATGGAGAAGATTTCGTCAAGGGAGGCAGGTGTGACGCGCGCGTCAAGCGCCGAGATGAGGGGCTGGTACTCCATATCCAGCCCATGCAATATATACGAGATGAGCTCATCATCCTGGATCGGTTTGCCGGCGGCGGCGAGCTCGTCCGCGAGGCCGCGCATGGAGGCGAAGTAGGCGGCGGCGTTCTGGTTGCCCTTCTGCGCGTTGATGAGGGAGGTGCGGATGTTGTTGACGCGGCTCAGCGACTGCGACGAGTACATGTAGGGGAACGTAGCATAAATTCAAAATTTTCCTACGTGTCACCAAGATCTATCTATGGAATCATCTAGCAACGAGGGAGGAGTGGATCTACATACCCTTGTAGATCGCGCGTGGAAGCGTTCAAGAGAACGGGGTTGATGGAGTCGTACTCGTCGTGATCCAAATCACCGATGATCCTAGCGCCGAACGGACGGCACCTCCGTATTCAACACACGTACGGAGCAGCGACGTCTCCTCCTTCTTGATACAGCAAGGGGGAAGGAGAGGTTGATGGAGATCCAGCAGCACGACGGTGTGGTGGTGGAAGTAGAGGGATTCCAACAGGGCTTCGCCAAGCGCTGCGGGAGGAGGGAGATGTGTCATGGGAGGGAGAGGGAGGCGCCAGG
>NC_041390.1:52601642-52629447 GCF_002162155.2 Triticum dicoccoides | reverse complement strand
GGGCCAAGGGAGAGGGGGAGGGCGCAGCCTTGCCCCTTCCTCCAAGGAAGGGTGCGGCCAAGGGGGGGAGGAGTCCATCCTCCCCAAGGCACCTCGGAGGTGCCTTCCCCCTTTAGGACTCTCCCCTCCTCTTGTCCCTTTGGCGCATGGGCCTCTAGGGGCTGGTGCCCTTGGCCCATGTAGGACAAGGCGCACCCCCTACAGCCCATGTGGCCCCCGGGGCAGGTGGCCCCACCCGGTGGACCCCCGGGACCCTTCCGGTGGTCCCGGTACAATACCGGTGACCCCGAAACTTGTCCCGATGGCCGAAATAGCACTTCCTATATATAATTCTTTACCTCCAGACCATTCCGGAACTCCTCGTGACGTCCGGGATCTCATCCGGGACTCCGAACAACTTTCGGGTTACCGCATACTAATATCTCTATAACCCTAGCGTCACCGAACCTTAAGTGTGTAGACCCTACGGGTTCGGGAGACATGCAGACATGACCGAGACGACTCTCCGGTCAATAACCAACAGCGGGATCTGGATACCCATGTTGGCTCCCACATGTTCCACGATGATCTCATCGGATGAACCACGATGTCAAGGACTTAATCAATCCCGTATACAATTCCCTTTGTCTATCGGTACGATGCTTGCCTGAGCTTCGATCGTCAGTATCCCGATACCTTGTTCAATCTCGTTACCGGCAAGTCTCTTTACTCATTCCGTAACACATCATCCCGTGATCAACTCCTTGATCACATTGTGCTCATTATGATGATGTCCTACCGAGTGGGCCCAGAGATACCTCTCCGTCACACGGAGTGACAAATCCCAGTCTCGATTCGTGCCAACCCAACAGACACTTTCGGAGATACCCGTAGTGCACCTTTATAGTCACCCAGTTACGTTGTGACGTTTGGCACACCCAAAGTATTCCTATGGTATCCGGGAGTTGCACAATCTCATGGTCTAAGGAAATGATACTTGACATTTAGAAAAGCTTTAGCGAACGAACTACACAATCCTTGTGCTAGGCTTAGGATTGGGTCTTGTCCATCACATCATTCTCCTAATGATGTGAACCCGTTATCAACGACATCCAATGTCCATGGTCAGGAAACCGTAACCATCTATTGATCAACGAGCTAGTCAACTAGAGGCTTACTAGGGACATGGTGTTGTCTATGTATCCACACATGTATCTGAGTTTCCTATCAATACAATTCTAGCATGGATAATAAACAATTATCATGAACAAGGAAATATAATAATAATCAATTTATTATTGCCTCTAGGGCATATTTCCAACAGTCTCCCACTTGCACTAGAGTCAATAATCCAGTTCACATCGATATGTGATTAACACTCAAGGTCACATCCCCATGTGGCTAACACCCAAAGAGTTTACTAGAGTCAATAATATAGTTCACATTACCATGTGATTAACACTCGATGAGTTCTGGGTTTGATCATGTTATGCTTGTGAGAGATGTTATAGCCAACGGGTCTGAATCTTTCAGATCGGTATGTACTTCGCAAATCTCTATGTCATCTTGTAGATGCAACTACTACGCCACATTTGGAGCTATTCCAAATAATTGTTCTACTATACGAATCCAGTTTACTACTCAGAATAATCTGGATTAGTGTCAAAGTTTGCATCGGCGTAACCGTTTACGACGAACTCTTTTACCACCTCCATAATTGAGAAAATTCCTTAGTCCACTAGTTACTAAGGATAACTTTGACCGCTGTCCTGTGATCCATTCTTGGATCACTCTTGTACCCCTTGACTGACTCACGGCAAGGCACACTTTAGGTGCGGTACACAGCATAGCATACTGTAGAGAGCCTATGATAAAAGCATAGGGGACGACCTTCGTCCTTCCTCTTTCTTCTGCCGTGGTCGAGCTTTAAGTCTTAACTTCATACCTTACAACTCAGGCAAGAACTCCTTCCTTGACTGATCCATCTTGAACACCTTCAAGATCATGTCAAGGTATGTGCTCATTTGAAAGTACCATTAAGCGTTTTGATCTATCCTTATAGATCTTGATGCTCAATGTTCAAGTAGCCTAATCCAGGTTTTCCATCGAAAAACACTTTTCAAATAACCCCTATATGCTTTCCAGAAATTCTACGTCATTTCTGATCAACAATATGTCAATAACATATATTCATCAGAAATTCTATAGTGCTCCCACTCACTTCTTTGGAAATACAAGTTTCTCATAAACTTTGTATAAACCCAAAATCTTTGATCATCATCAAAGCATACATTCCAACTCCAAGATGCTTACTCTAGTCCCTAGAAGGATTGCTGGAGCTTTGCATACTTATTAGCATCTTTTAGGATTGACAAAACCTTCCTGTTTGTATCACATACAACCTTTCCTCAAAAACGTCGAGGAAACAATGTTTTGACATCCTATCTGCAAGATTTCATAAATAATGCAGTAATCGCTAATATAATTCCAACAGACTCTTAGCATCGCTACGAGTGAGAAAGTCTCATCGTAGTCAACTCCTTGAACTTGTCGGAAAACATCTTAACGACAAGTCGAGCTTTCTTAATGGTGATACTTACCATCATTGTCCGTCTTCCTTTTAAAATCCATATGTACCCAATAGCCTTACGACCATCGAGCCGTTCTGCCAAAGTCTACACTTTGTTTTCATACATGGATCCTCTCTCGGATTTTATGGCCTCGAGCCATTTATCAGAATCCGGGCCCACCATCGCTTCTCCATAGCTCGTAGGTTCATTGTTGTCTAGCAACATGACTTCCAAGACAGGATCACGTACCACTCTGAAGTAGTACGCATCCTTGTCATCCCACGAGGTTTGGTAGTGACTTGATCTGAAGTTTCATGATCACTATCATAAACTTCCACTTCAATTGGTGTAGGTGCCACAGGAACAACTTCCTGTGCCCTGCCACACACTAGTTGAAGTGAAGGTTCAATAACCTCATCAAGTCTCCACCATCCTCCCACTCAATTCTTTCGAGAGAAACTTTTCCTCGAGAAAGGACCCGATTATAGAAACAATCCCTTATTGCTTTCGGTTCTGAGACAGGAGGTATACCCAACTATTTTTGGTGTCCTATGAAGATGCATTTATCCGCTTTGGGTTCGAGCTTATCAGCCTGAAACTTTTTCACATAAGCGTCGCAGCCCCAAACTTTTAAGAAATGACAGCTTAGGTTTCTCTAAACCATAGTTCATACGGTGTCATCTCATCGGAATTACGTGGTGCCTTATTTAAAGTGAATGTGGTTGTCTCTAATGCCTAACCCATAAACTATCGTGGTAATTCGATAAGAGACATCATGGTATGCATCATATCCAATAGGGTGCAGTTATGATGTTCGGACACACCATCACACTATGGTGTTCCAGGCTGTATTAGTTGTGAAACAATTTCCACAATGTCTTAATTCTGTGCCAAACTCGTAATTCAGATATTCATCTCTATGATCATATCATAGATATTTTATCCTCTTGTCATGACGATCTTTCAACTTCACCCTGAAATTACTTGAACCTTTCAATAATTCAGACTCGTGATTCATCAAGTAAATATACTCAACATCTACTCAAATCATCTGTGAAGTAAGAACATAACGATATCCACTACATGCCTCAGCACTCATTGGACTGCACACATCAAAATGTATTTCTTCCAACAAGTTGCTTTCTAGTTCCATTTTACTGAAAACGAGGCTTTCAGTCATCTTGCCCATGTGGTATGATTTGCATGTCTCAAGTGATTCAAAATCAAGTGAGTCCAAACGATCCATCTATATAGAGTTTCTTCATGCATATCTACCAACAAACATGGTTCGCATGTCTCAATCCTTTCAAAAATGAGTGAGTCCAAAGATCCATCAACATGGAGCTTCTTCATGCGTTTTATACCAATATGACTTAAGTGGCAGTGCCACAAGTAGGTGGTACTATCATTACTATCCTATATCTTTTGGCATGAACATGTGTATCACTACGATCGAGATTCAATAAACCATTCATTTTAGGTGCAAGACCATTGAAGGTATTATTCAAATAAACAGAGTAACCGTTATTCTCCTTAAATGAATAACCGTATTGCGATAGACATAATCCAATCATGTCTATGCTCAACGCAAACACCAATCTCGATGGTAGAGGGAGCGTGCGATGCTTGATCATATCAACATTGGAAACACTTCCAACACATATCGTCAGCTCACCTTTAGCTAGTCTCCGTTTATTCCGTAGCTATTATTTCGAGTTACTAACACTTAGCAACTGAACCGGTATCTAATACCCTGGTGCTACTAGGAGTACTAGTAAAGTACACATCAACACAATGTATATCCAATATACTTCTATCGACCTTGCCAGCCTTCTCATCTACCAAGTATCTAGGGTAATTCAGCTCCAGTGGCTGTTCCCCTTATTACAGAAGCACTCAGTCTCGGGTTTGGGTTCAACCTTGGGTTTCTTCACTAGAGCAGCAGCTGAATTGTCGTTTCATGAAGTATCCCTTTGTTCCCTTGCCCTTCTTGAAACTAGTGGTTTCACCAACCATCAACAATTGATGCTCTTTCTTGATTTCTACTTTCGCGGTGTCAAACATCGTGAATATCTCAAGGATCATCATATATGTCCCTGATATATCATAGTTCATCACGAAGCTCTAGCAGCTTGGTGGTAATGACTTCGGAGAACCATCACTATTTCATCTGGAAGATCAACTCCCACTTGAGTCAAGCGATTGTTGTACTCAGACAATCTGAGCACAAGCTCAACAATTGAGCTTTTCTCCCTTAGTTTGTAGGCTAAGAAAATCATCGGAGGTCTTATACCTCTTGACATGGGCACGAGCCTGAAATCCTAATTTCAGCCCTCAAAACATCTCATATGTTTCGCGACGTTTCAAAACGTCTTCGGTGCCTCAATTCTAAACCGTTTAACTGAACTATCACGTAGTTATCAAAATGTGTATGTCAGATGTTCGCAACATCCATAGACAACGTTCGAGGTTCAGCACACTGAGCGGTGCATTAAGGACATAAGCCTTCTATGAAGCAATGAGGACAAACCTCAGTTTACAGACCTAGTCCGCATAATTGCTACTATCAACTTTCAACTAAATTTTCTCTAGGAACATATCTAAACAGTAGAACTGAAGCGCGAGCTACGACATAATTTGCGAAGACCTTTTGACTATGTTTAGGATAATTAAGTTCATCTCATGAACTCCCACTCAGATAGACATCCCTCTAGTCATCTAAGTGATTATATGATCCGAGTCAACTAGGCCGTGTCCGATCATCACGTGAGACGGACTAGTCATCATCGGTGAACATCTTCATGTTGATCGTATCTACCATACGACTCATGCTCGACCTTTCGGTCTTCTGTGTTCCGAGGCCATGTCTGTACATGCTAGGCTCGTCAAGTCAACCTAAGTGTTTGCATGTGTTCCGAGGCCATGTCTGTACATGCCAGGCTCGTCAACACCTGTTGTATTCGAACGTTAGAATCTAACACCCGATCATCACGTGGTGCTTCGAAACAATGAACTGTCGCAACGGTGCACAGTTAGGGGGAACACTTTCTTGAAATTTTAATGAGGGATCATCTTATTTACTACCGTCGTTCTAAGCAAATAAGATGTATAAACATGATAAACATCACATGCAATCAAATAGTGACATGATATGGCCATCATCACTTTGCTCCTCTTGATCTCCATCTTCGGGGCTCCATGATCATCATCGTCACCGGCATGACACCATGATCTCCATCATCATGATCTCCATCATCGTGTCTCCACGAAGTTGCCTCGCCAACTATTACTTCTACTACTACATCTAACGGTTAGCAATAAAGTAAAGTAATTACATGACGTTTACGTTGACACGCAGGTCATAAATAAATTAAGACTACTCCTATGGCTCCTGCCGGTTGTCATACTCATCGACATGCAAGTCGTGATTCCTATTACAAGAACATGATCAATCTCATACATCACATATACCATTCATCACATCCTTTTGGCCATATCACATCACATAGCATACCCTGCAAAAACAAGTTAGACGTCCTCTAATTGTTGTTTGCATGTTTTACGTGGCTGCTATGGGTTTCTAGCAAGAACGTTTCTTACCTACGCAAGAACCACAACGTGATATGCCAAATGCTATTTACCCTTCATAAGGACCCTTTTCATCGAATCCGATTCGACTAAAGTGGGAGAGACAGACACCCGCTAGCCACCTTATGCAACTTGTGCATGTCAGTCGGTGGAACTAGTCTCACGTAAGAGTACGTGTAAGGTCGGTCCGGGCCGCTTCATCCCACAATGCCACCGAATCAAGATTGGACTAGTAACGGTAAGCATATTGAACAAAATCAACGCCCACAACTACTTTGTGTTCTACTCATGCATAGAAACTACGCATAGACCTAGCTCATTATGCCACTATAGGGGAACGTAGCATAAATTCAACAGGGCTTCGCCAAGCGCTGCGGGAGGAGGGAGATGTGTCATGGGAGGGAGAGGGAGGCGCCAGGGCTTAGGTATGGTTGCCCTCCCTCCCCCCCCCACTATATATAGGGCCAAGGGAGAGGGGGAGGGCGCAGCCTTGCCCCTTCCTCCAAGGAAGGGTGCGGCCAAGGGGGGGAGGAGTCCATCCTCCCCAAGGCACCTCGGAGGTGCCTTCCCCCTTTAGGACTCTCCCCTCCTCTTGTCCCTTTGGCGCATGGGCCTCTAGGGGCTGGTGCCCTTGGCCCATGTAGGCCAAGGCGCACCCCCTACAGCCCATGTGGCCCCCGGGGCAGGTGGCCCCACCCGGTGGACCCCCGGGACCCTTCCGGTGGTCCCGGTACAATACCGGTGACCCCGAAACTTGTCCCGATGGCCGAAATAGCACTTCCTATATATAATTCTTTACCTACGGACCATTCCGGAACTCCTCATGACGTCCGGGATCTCATCCGGGACTCCGAACAACTTTCGGGTTACCGCATACTAATATCTCTATAACCCTAGCGTCACCGAACCTTAAGTGTGTAGACCCTACGGGTTCGGGAGACATGCAGACATGACCGAGACGACTCTCCGGTCAATAACCAACAGCGGGATCTAGATACCCATGTTGGCTCCCACATGTTCCACGATGATCTCATCGGATGAACCACGATGTCAAGGACTTAATCAATCCCGTATACAATTCCCTTTGTCTATCGGTACGATACTTGCCCGAGATTCGATCGTCGGTATCCCGATACCTTGTTCAATCTCGTTACTGGCAAGTCTCTTTACTCGTTCCGTAACACATCATCCCGTGATCAACTCCTTGATCACATTGTGCACATTATGATGATGTCCTACCGAGTGGGCCCAGAGATACCTCTCCATCACACGGAGTGACAAATCCCAGTCTCGATTCGTGCCAACCCAACAGACACTTTCGGAGATACCCGTAGTGCACCTTTATAGTCACCCCGTTACGTTGTTACGTTTGGCACACCCAAAGTATTCCTACGGTATCCGAGAGTTGCACAATCTCATGGTCTAAGGAAATGATACTTGACATTTAGAAAAGCTTTAGCGAACGAACTACACGATCCTTGTGCTAGGCTTAGGATTGGGTCTTGTCCATCACATCATTCTCCTAATGATGTGATCCCGTTATCAACGACATCCAATGTCCATGGTCAGGAAACCGTAACCATCTATTGATTAACGAGCTAGTCAACTAGAGGCTTACTAGGGACATGGTGTTGTCTATGTATCCACACATGTATCTGAGTTTCCTATCAATACAATTCTAGCATGGATAATAAACGATTATCATGAACAAGGAAATATAATAATAATCAATTTATTATTGCCTCTAGGGCATATTTCCAGTAGTACATGCCCACCAGCATCGTCCAGAGCGCCTGCGTCGTGGTGATCGTGGTCACCGTGACGAGCACCTCTTTGGAGAGGTTGCTCAGCAGATAACCGAGCACCTGCTGGTCCTCCTTGACCCAAATTGGGTGGAGAGGGTTGGGCTCGAAAGTCTCCTTGCCGTCCTTGTCCTTGGCGGCGAGAAGCTTGGCCGGCTCCGGCGAGGTGCCGTCAACATAGTTGAAGACACCGGCGCCACGCAACTGCGGCGTGATTTGTGTGCGCCATAGCACGTAGTTCGTGCGGGAGAGTTTCTCAATGACCTGCCCATTGAGGCTAGGGTGAGATGCGCCGAAGGAGGAAGACATGGTGTAGGGCACGATTGGAAATCGAGAGAAGCTAGATGGGAAGTAGGAAGGCTCTGATTATCATGTGCGAGATGCGGAAACGTCTTACCCTCGTTGGAGGAGACGGCTTCGTGTTTGTAGGCAGGGGCGCAATAACCCTGATGCGCATACAGAGAGGTTGAGATATTACAGGAGATTACAATCTTGGAGAGAAAGGGGTAGAGATGGTTACAATAGATAGATATGAGAGCTAACTACCAAGTCTATCTCTAAGCCGATCGAATATCTCCTTGAACAGCCGTGACAGGTGCAGTAACCTGTTTAACATGTAATACTTTGTAAGGTCCTCGAGAATAATCAATAAAGTGGCCGTATGCATCTCCCAGATGCAGAGGCCGGGGGTCATCCTCCTTTTCTAAAAAAAGATGTGTTATATGCATTGTCTGATTGTTAATTAACTTAATTATCATCCTATCCTTATTTTAAATGATCGATATTTTAAAGTTGAAAGAGCACATATTCCAGTGATTTTACCTTCTGAGTGATAAATTGATGTAGTGCTTGTCACAGAGTAATCCTCTTTTGTGGATCTAACACAAATATTTTCCAGGATTTCTCCAAACCAGGACACAATTTTTGAATCATCAGCTGGAAAATAAAATTGGCACAAGCTTACGACATAGAGTTGCAGGTCAGCGCGTGATAAAAACATGTAAATTCAGAAGAATCTTTCCCACACAGTCTTGTGGTTCCTACTTTTCTGGTCATGCCTTTTCCAAATAGTTTTTCGTCCTACATGCTTTTGTACCCTCACCAATGTTTCATCAACGCCGTATTATTTTAGTACAAACTAGCTCCATAGTGTTGGAAGCACTATGTTCCTTTGTTCAGTCCAGAGGTCGGTGGACCACATGTTTAAACCAGCATTGGGGGCCATGTTACAAATCCTTATCGTGCAACCACTTGTCGTATTTTCTTCTTCAATATTATCTTGCGAATTTGTCTGAACCTGGAAAAAGCTTCCACTAGGTTGATGCCTGAACCTGAAAAAGATTGTTGTATACATTAGTAGAGAAAAAGAGAATAGTTTGATTGCTGTCGGACTGTGTTGTGGATTAAGTGGATAGGTAATGTGCATAATCTTCACATAGTCATGTCTAACACGCAAAAGGTTCAGGCCAGTATCGAGCCCAATGGTTTGGCCCTTCAAGAGCTTAGGCAGTGGCGGAGCTACTATAAAAAAGTTGGACGGGCCAGATACTACATACTGTGTTATCAAACTGAAAATCAATGCATTGTTGTGAGCCGAGCTTCATATAAAATGTTTTTTGCTTCAGTCCTGGGCGGGCCATGGCCCATCCGGCCTTGCCGTACCTCCGTCAGTGAGCTCAGGTTTCATCACTTCTAAAAATTTAAGCGCACACCTTCAGCCGTGGTCAGAGATTGGAGTCGAGTTCAGGTTCTGTGACTTGTTTTGTATAAAGCATCCTGCATGCTTTCAATTTGTGTTTTGTTTGTTGTAGCTGCTTCTCCTTGTTGTCCGTTGTGTTAATCCAAACTCATGTACGTTACTTCTCCGGGGAACACGTTTGGCTTCTCATGTACTGTACCTTCATTACCTTTCAATATTAGCTAGGTCTGAACAAGATAAAATGTTGACATCAGCACAACGGGATCAACAATTAGGAGAGAAAATTTGTAGGGGAAGAGACCACAAAGCAACAATATTACAGAAACCAAAATACATTAGCAAATAAATACAATTTAATAGAGAAAACTATGTACTTGCTTGAGAGTTGTGTGTGTTCATCTTAGGGAAATATGCTTCTACCTTTAATTTAGAATGAAGCAATCTGACATGAAGTTTCCTTATTTGTTTAGATATAAACTCATGCTCCATCTGATCTGAATTAATTGACTCAACATATATACAATGTATATATGACATTGTATAGCAGCTGCATCAATTACCTTGAATCAGAGGGAGTATTACATTCTTCAAATATGGTGTGCAGCTATTTTAGAGTGAAGGAAAAAGAGACGTCTACAAAGGAGCTATATATCTTTTCTTTTTAGGACATATTGCTCATCTCCTAATAATACTTATTCGTTTTCTGATTTATGTGCATGTTATGTAGCCAACCTCAGCAGTTTTGTTGGGCTAATATAGTAGAGACTCATGCTACATAATGATAGAACGAAGACACCGAAGGAAGTTTTGGAAGTGCTTCCAGTTTAAGTATGCATCTTCTTGAATCCAAGTACCAGAACATTCATCTTTACCTGGAGGTATGGTCTGCTTCTAGCAACATTTATTTAGTTAATGCATCATTGAAGTGTTGAACCTCAAATTGAATATTTTTATCGATTATTGTGTCATCTATTTCAGGTTGTGATCATGCCTTCAACTTCTATTCTACCCCCTAAATTTTCATTATTGAGGTGCTGCAAATATTATGAAGAATCTGTGCCTGGGTGAAAGTCATAAATTATCCTTTTTGTTGTTGCTTCCTTGTATGTGTTTTTGTGTCAACGAATGATATTATCATGTCTTTGCAATTTTGTCCTCCATGCACTCTATCGCTCTTAGTGGAGGAGCATATAACGTGTTTTTTGCAGTCCTTTTCCAAGTTTTTATTAATCCATATTACATTTAGCCATGGGAGTTGATCGTAAGCATCCTTGTATTCCGGATCAGATATGTGAATGTACTATGATTTTTTCCTTCATAAGATGGGGATTCATGCTTAAGTACTAATCATATATAGATTAATTGTTGCCTTCTTATACATAGAGAGAAAACCAAAAGTTTAAGGTTCCTCATATTGAAGCGAGGCTTTTATCGCATGGCAATTACAACACCGAAACTCTTAGCAAAGCTGAGACGGGATGCAAGAAGGAAGAGAACATGTTTTCACAAATTTGAATTTTGAAAAAAAAACATTTAGTGTGATGCTCTGGCTACTAATTTATTCAGTAATATATGAGCTATCTGGCATACAATTATACCATTGGAAACTTTTCTTGAATACGAATTTGGTGATTTTTTGTAACATAATCCATGTTCAGCTGATGAATTTGATGGGAAAAGTTGAATTTTGAAATGCACGCATGCCATGTAAATTAGGATAGAGTAATATTGTTTATCCAAGCTGGATGGAGAAGATATATGTCAAAGTTGGGTGGAAAAAAGGCCCTTTGTTTGTCTTCATTGTGGAGCACAAAGCAATAGTATGAAGGTAGACTTATCAAGTTGAGTCATAGTGATTTGAATATGAGTCACATGGATTGTGTTATATTATTAAGTACTCCCCCTGTTCCGAATTACTCGTCATAGAAATGGATGTATTTAGATGTATTTTAGTTCTAGATACATCCACTTCTGTGACGAATAATTTGGAACAGAGGAAGTAGAAGATGATATTTCTGGCAACACACTCATAAGCCGCATGTGCAATGTTGTGGATTACAATGTTTTTTTAAGCCGTGGCAACGCACGGGCATATATACAACTAGTGCTTCATAGGAATAGAAGCCTAGGAGAGCTCCAAGGTATTTTCCTGGAAGTGAACCCCGCGTCAGGGCGGGAGCGCCGAGCTAGCGTGGGGCTTGGCGGCGCGACGCGACATGTCGGCCCGACGGTGTGCATGCTGGCAACGGAACGGCGGTGGGGCAGACTGGTGGCGGCGCGATGGTTGAGTGGTCTTGCTTGACGGATTTGGTGCAGGCGGTTCATGGCGATGGTTGGCGGTGATCGGACGAGTATACGGGGTGGCATGCGGCGGTGTGGTTGGGCTCGATGGCGGCAGCGGACTGCGAGGTTCCTCACGGTGGCGCTTCAAAGTCGAGCTATGGCGTGCTCGTGCTAGGGTCGACACCGGATATACGACGTTCCCTTTAGCGACTATATGGCTTTGATCTAGTGTGTTGGCATTCGCGGGAGACGGGCAACGCGCAGCGACTCTCCTCGACGACTCGAATCATGGGTGCTCGGGCAAGGCTATGGCTAGCGACGGCGTGGGGGCGTGCAGAGTTCTCGGGGCCGGTGGTGTGGCAAATCTAGGGTTAGGCTGTCACGGACCTTGTGGGCTGGACCGATTTTGGCTCGTGGAGGTCGACCCCTACGGCGACCCATCTTCGAGGGCTGCCCCGACGATGATGCCAACTGGCCCCAATGATCTGCACCCAACCTAGGTGGACTTCTCGACTAAGCCGACATCGAGGATGACCGGCCTGACCAACGACGGTTCCACTCTATCGTTGTTCGTTTAATGGTGCCTAGTTCTCAGACATCTTGTAACTCCGGTGGTGGTGGAGGGTCTGTCTTGGATGTCGGGGCAGCGGTCTTGAGGGGGTGTGTCTGCACGGTTGGCTCTGCGACGGGCAACATGGCAGTGGTGGTGGTGTCTCCTCTTGGCTATGTGGGTAGCAAGTGGAGGGGAGGTGGGTGACTCTAGTATCATCATGGCTTCAGCAGTGGAGGCCCCTGGTCAAGGTCTGAAGATCTTGCACAGGTGGTCGCAACACCACCTCCAAGGGTGGGTCGGCAACTTTGAGTAGTTAGTGGTACTTGTGTGAGTCTGAGAGAAGGCTCTGTGCTCTAGCGTCGACAAGTGCGGCACATGTGGGTGTTGCTTCCCTCTTGGGGACGTTGTAGTGGGTCCCTTAATGGTGCCAGGGCTCTGGGCGAAAACCCTAGTCCATCTGGCACCTTCGCCCTATTGAGGGTGTCGTTGTGCAGCCTCGGTCTCTCTTGATTGCAAATGGCATGCATCGTCGAGCTTGCCTCTCCCTGGTGTGTTGCGTCCTCAACTCTGTCGAGGGGTGGTTTCAATGTTCTCCTATCTTTTAGACGTGTCCCCATGGTCACCATTCTTTGTTCTTGCTGTTTCCTAGCAGGAGCAACACTCCATGGTCCGGAGTGATGGCCATGCATATGACATGGGGTATTATCATAGCTGCCAGTATCTATCCTTCATGGTTACCATTTGTTAAGATAATCACAAAACCTCAAGGTAAGAAGCAATGTTGATTTGCTGCTTGTCAAGAAGCTTGCCAGAAGGACATTGAGAGAGCTTTTGGTGTGTTGGAAGCTTGGTTTTCTATTGTTCGAGGTCCTGCTCATTTTTCAGGTAAGAATCTCTCACTAACATCATGATTGCTTGTGTGATTCTCCAAAACATGATCACCCATAATGAGAGGACGTGAACTTGTCATTTGAGTATGACAATGTTGGTAGCCGTGTGAAATCTTGCAGGAACCAGGACCGGATTCAAGCTTTTCTTGAGACATATCAGAAGAGTGAAGACCGGGCTTCGCATACCCAACTTCATGAAGATCTCATTGGGATCAGTGGGAATTATTTGGGAGATAGTCTCCTTTGATTTGATCACGGTTCCTCATTTTATTCATGCTTGATTTGTACAATTATTTGAATTTGAGACCATATTTTCCCCTCTTGTTTCTTTGAATTTGATTTGTTATTATAATTTGGATTAGTTTTGTATGATGTGATGTTAAAATTTAATAAGTTTGATCCATATTGGTGTTAAAGTATACTCCCTCCATTCCATATGCTAGTGTGTAGAGTTTTTTGGCTTAGATTCCGAAATGTACTGCGCATAAGCGCCGCGAGGCTGCTTTGGGCGAAAATAGCCCTCGGCTGGTTCACGGGAGCACAGTAACAGGCACCCACATGCGTGACAGACCGAGCATGGGGAGGGGCAATTTTTGTCCAAATGAGAGCGCCAGCTCATGTTTTCGTATAAGCGCTACACACAAAGGCACACTATAAAGAGGAACAGAGAGAGAGAGTAGATCATATCGAGTTGACATGCAAATTTGTATGAGAAATGGAAGGAGAAATATTTTTTGCGTACAGGTTTTACAGTATCTGTTCTGTCGGAACCCGCCCCTTACTCAAAAAACCTTTTACAGTATGAACTTTTACAATATCTACTGGAGTTGCTCTAACAACCTATGCTATAGTAGTTATACTGCTACAGTCAGAGAAGGATTTCAGCCATACGCCTAGGCCATGGCCCCTCTTGCCTGGGGCCTGGCTACCCCACTGTCTGGGAGGACAATTGGCTGCCAAAGGGATAATAGAGATGCTAAGAACGCTGCACCCACGGTCGGCCATCCCTCTGAAGTTAGTTGAAGAATTCATGGATGGGGCGTCAAAAAGACCAGAACGCTGATCTAGTTTGGGGACATCTGCACTTCTGCAAGCACCGGACGCGCATGTTGTTCTCAATATCCCACTCAACTCTCGGAATGTTGATGATTCTTGGGCATGGCATTATGAGCGCAATGAGTGTTCTTCTAGAGAAAAAGCATACACCCGACTTTATAAATAAAGCCATCAGGCAGAGTCCACAGAAAACAGGTTAGAAGGTCTTAATTTGGTTTCTGATCTCAATCTGAGAAAGATAATCATCACAGCGGACTGTCTGGCAACGGTTAATCACCTGGATAAGCCATTCTTGGGCATCAGCAGCACCATTATTCAAGTCATCAAGGCAAAGAAAAGAATGAAATGAGGGAGTCCAATTTTGAAGAACATGATCTCCCAAAGGCAGCAGCATCATTAGATCCTGGTTGTTATGTGTGGTTGTTAGGGACTCTTGAAATTATTTGTATCCCGGCCCCTTATTTGTTGAACAAAACTGTTTTCACCCCCCTCAAAAAATAAAAATAAAAATCCAACCAAGCTGAAAGCAGAGGCTGACACTACACAGAAACCAGAGGATACATCTTTTTATGCTAATTATAACAATGAGAAGGATTTTCTTTTTGAAAATTACTTGATGTTTGTTTTAGAGTTCTATTCTGAAATTTCCATGGATCTATCTAAATTTTGTGCATTACAGACAGCCAAAATGCCTACATATTATCCATACTTTCATGTGGTTACCCAATTGTGGCCGTATGCATCGTTCTGATGCAGAGGCCGGGGAGTCCCCCCTTTTTGAAAAAAAATGTGGTTACCCAATTATTCACAAGAATCTACAACCATGCTAACAAGTAAATTTAGCACAAAAAAGATATAATTGATATTCTGCAAACGTGTGTGCTACTGCAGTGAACCATTGAGGACCCTGCTTGAAACAGCAGGATTAGTTAATTAGTTTGTGCAAAGACCGCAGTATGTGGTGCAGTAAGTACATCTACTAGAATTCATTCACATGATATCTTGAACTCAATTCGTATAAATACATAAAGATTTACAGTTCTGATTGTCGAACAGACAAGCCATCATGCCAACAGAGAAACAAGTGAAGGCACAATATCACAAGTCTATAATGATAGCAAATTCAGTTCAGAACCTTAGCAGATAAGGGGATAACGTAGTTTAGAGAATATAAAACACACATAACTTTGAACACTTAATTCTTGACATATAATGATAGCTCTTTTAGTATTTCAGAGACAGTACATGCCTGTAGAGCAAGTGCAATCAATCCTCCATGCCCACAAAATTCTGCAGTGACCTTGGAATGGGAGGTACTTCAACATCCAGAACACCTTCTAGCATCTGAACAACTTGCCCCATCATTGGCCTATGATCTTCAGCATCTTGAATGCACCAACATGCAATTCTGCAAGCTCTCCTCAGCTGCTCCACATCCGCATCGCCTTCCAACCTTCTATCCAACAGGCACATAACATCCCCTTCATGCAGCTTGACTGCAGCAAAGATGGGAAAGTAAGTAAAGTTCCCTTCTTTGATTTTCTCCGCATTTCTTCGCCCTGATATGATTTCAAAAAGCATCATTCCATAGCTGTAGACGTCAGCCTTATGTGTGATCGGCAGCCCTGAGATCCACTCCGGTGCAAGATATCCGATGGTCCCTCTCATTGTTGTCAGGGCCCTACTGAAATCTCGACCAAGAAGCTTCGCCATACCAAAGTCGGCAATCTTAGGACAGAACTGTGCATCAAGAAGTACATTGTCCGGCTTCATGTCGCAGTGTATAATGCAATCCTTGCACTCCTCGTGCAGATAAGCCAGGCCTCTTGCTGTTCCGAGTGCTATATGGTACCGCAGTTCCCAGCTCAGTTTTGCAGAATCCTTACGGAAGAGATGTGAGTTTAAAGAACCTTTTTCCATGTACTCATACACCAATAACCTGCTACTGCTATCAGCACAGAATCCAAGTAGCCGAACAAGATTGTTGTGTTGAATCATCCCAATGGTCTGCACCTCTGCTCGAAACTGCTTCTCTCCTTGTCCAAGGCATTTTAGCCTTTTGACGGCCACTGCAGCAGAACCTGGCAATGTCCCCTTGAAAACACAGCCGAAACCACCTTCTCCGAGTTTTTCAGAGAATTTTTTTGTTGAGTTCTTTATTTGTGCAAATGAGAAAACCACAAGGCTTCCGTTTTCATACACACTTCTTGCTCTGAATAACTTTGTTCTGCATCTCCACAAAACAGCCAGACCGCTGATAATAACAATGATGACTAACGCGGCCATTGCCGTTAGAAACAGAGGAGCAGCTCTGAAACCCGAATTTTCCTGTTGTTGTTTGGTGGCAACACGTATGTACAAACGGTTGCCATTTGAACCAGAGTCAAGCACTACTGTGTTCAGTAAATCCCAAAACCATAACAGGCATGTCACATTGTAAGCAAAGGCAGTACAGGTGCAGTCCTTTAAGCAAGATGCTTCACACTCTTTCGTAGTTCTGGCATCAGAGGGCCAAGAACTCTTGGGGAACTTGTAGACGCCATCTATTGGATAAAACACCACTTCCCGATGGGTTGAATTGTCTCTTTCACAATTCATAGGAACCTCCCTCGAACAGCCAAGACAATTCCTTGATTTTGTGCTTAATGGATCAAAACCGGCAGGGCATATGCAGAAGCCTGGCCTTTTGCAGATACCATAAGGTCCACAGTTTGACTCAAAGTCGCATAAACTGTCTGGAGCAGACCACAAAATAGAACTGCGTGTCTCTTGCTTACCAAATTCAACAAATCCAGAGCCATTTAAACGCATGTATGTATGTGCGTCATTTAGTGTCAGAACAGAGTCTCCATCTTCACGAACTATCCAGCTAGGAAAAGTACCAGCAAACACTGTACCAAAAGGAAACTGCTGAATAATAAAACCTCGCCTTCTTGTTGCATCCACTCTCAGAGTAAAATTTGTAATGTCACTAGCATAGTCACTATAAAGACTAGGATAAGAAAGAAGGACCATGCTCTTGCCGATGATTGCATTCGACCCTAGGCGCATCCTAGGGAGCAGTATAGGAGCTGGGTAATCAAAACTCTGCCAAAGCACCTGGGAACTGTTTGCTTGGTCTCTTAATACAAGATTTCCATTATCAAGAAGCACTGCAATGGCAGAGATAGAAGTTGTTGTCGTGTAATCTGAGATCCAAAGGACATTGCCAACGCCATCGGTGATATGTAGTTTTCCTTTCTCTGATAGGGTAACTGATGATGACTCACAACGAAAAACATATTGCAGATCAGGTTGCCAAACCAGCGAACAATCATCATGGGACGACGATGAGTTAGTGAACCAGGTGCCAAAACCACAATACCGGGCCCGGTAAAAATTATATTTCGAGAATGAGCAGTTGAAACCCAACTTGAAGACACCATTGTTTGAGAGCAGGATCTGGGTAGCATTTAGAGATTGCCCAGGAAGGAGTGTGTCTCCTGCATCCGTGAATTTCCAGCCGGGGCACACAAGGTTGATGAGGAAGGGGAGTAGTAAAACAAAGGAAGACGGGAGCACAGACCTCCACTTGCTTGCTCTCTCCCTTTGATGAGGCATTCCTTGGTAAGAAATGGATGTGCACCGTCCGTCCTGACTGAATTTGATGAGGTATTTCTTGGTGAGTAATGGATGTGCTCCGTCCGTCCTAACTGAACAGAGATATATGGGAACCAAGGAACACCTTTGGTTGCTTCCTTTGTTTATGTGCAAGCTTGACAATTAATTAAGCAGGCAGGCAGTGCGCTGCGCACCATGTAATTTTACCAAGTCAGCTTAATTACTAAATGTGTTACAAAATGAAAAACAAAAGAGCTTAATTAGTGAAGGCGGTCTATCTCGCTCATCTTTATGCGCAAGCTTGTAGTAAAAGCCAAGACTTGAACAACAAGGGTTATCTGATGATCTTATTTCAAGTGTCCCTGACGTTTCAACTGATTTCACATATGATATGGGGGAGCAGTTCACTGATTAGGCAACCAAATCCTAACAATATGGTCACGTGGATGCCAAGGGGGCATGCACCAACCTGTCAAAGTCGAAACAACGTATTAACTCCAATCCAAATTTTTATTTCTCGCAAAAAAAGGAGAAAACTCCAATCCTATTTGTAGTTTGAACCTTATTTCAGCTTTGCCTTTCTTATTCTCACAATTCAAACTTTGAGACCGATCGTGCAGCTAAGCCTACTCGCATATCGATAGCCAGCAGGAGGGCGGCGACTAGTCCTCTCCTCCGGTGCGGGAGTAGTTAGCACATACGCTAGTTTAGTTGAGGAGCGACGTCAATGGACGGACGGATCAATTAGCACCCGTCAAGCGTCAATGCATGCCAGGGCTTAACTGCGACGGACGACCGAACCATGGAGACAGATTGACTGATTGCTGATTAGTGGTGGGACAGCACCAGACCATGGAGCGCACGCGAGCACAAGCCCGATCGTGTTTTTCAATCGAGAAAACAATCGCCTGGCCGGCCGGCCGGCCGGTCAGAGGCTAGTGGTGGCTCGGTCAAACCGCAAGGACGTTGTACGTACGTGCGATCTTTTGCTAAGGGGGACGTGGATGATATTTTTGTCAAGGGGAACACGGATGATATTTTTGTTAAGGGGTGTACTATACTAGACGGATGAAGAGTGCGTACGGAACATCCAAGTACCCAAGATCAGTTCCTGGGTCACACAGAACATCTAAGTAGTTTCCATGTTTCACAAAACGGGTATTGGGTGACCACTTTGTAATTTGAATCGTTGTTTGTACATATTTATTATTAATATAAATACCGTAGAACTATTGTTCTACGGTTTTCCGGTCAAAAAAAAGAGTGCGTACGGACAGTCTGTTGTTGGCTGTGAAATGAAGTTGAATGGAAGCACTGGAAAATGTTGAGCATTTCGGACAAGCGCACTAAGACAGAGACTGTAACATGTGGTTCACAGTCGACATCAGGCATGTTTGGCCAGTGCATTTGGCATCTAGAGTGCTCAGTTGAACAGCTCTATTGGGCGGGCCTAGTAGACAGGACGGACTAGGTCATACGGTAGTACAGTACTGTATTTGCAAATTATTGGTGCATGCTGGCATGAACTCATACGGCAGAGAATCAAAATCAAGAGGTGCGCATCTTTCGATTCATAACTAAAGCCATGGGACCGGCATTACCTGCTGTGGCTACCCTGACGCCGACTGAAGCGGCGCACGTAGTCAGGTTGAATTGAACGCAACCCCACAACAAAGCCGCTCGCTCGGTGAGGCATTTCGTCGAACACCCTCTGTGCGTGCCGCCTGCTTGGCCCCCGTGCGCGCTGGAACGGGGCCCCTGAAACTCTGGGAATACAAGGTGCCACAATCGTCAACCTTCCTCATACTCCCTCCCTCCCGGTTCATGTCTCGATTGATAGCAAGTGCAAAGTCTGTCTCGATGAGGAGGAGGACATGATGCCATGCTCTGTTGAAGTTGAACTGTTCCCATGCGACGAGATTTTGGGACGAAGCGCCGATTGGCTTGATGTCAAACGTCCAGGTTAGGTTTACACCCCCCTCACGTGGGCAAAGGACGTTTTGTGTGATCCTCTTTTTTCGGAGAACTGACTGGGCAGTACAGAAGCGCAGGCATATCTTACCCCTACGAAAACATGCGAGAAACTGAGCCGGCACATTATCTTGACATTGACATTGACATTGATGAAGTTACCACACACGTCTTCGTAGTCGATGGAAACATCTCCTTTCACCAAAGGTACATTGCTGGAAGTAGTGGCGGAACTACAGTGCAAAATATGGGCGGGCCGGTATAAAGAAAAGCCCACTATTTTTCTCAAACTGGCCTAGTCTAATTTGAACCCTCCAATGTTTTTGCTCTGGGCTGGCTAGGTCATGGCCCATCCAGCCTTACTGAAGCTCCGCCATTGGCTGGAAGCCCTGAAATAAATCTAGAAAAATATGAACATCAGTATTAGGTTTGAAATTTCAACTCTAATGGATAGGGGATACCACTCTCGTCCTAACCATCCAACCACAGATTGGTTCACGGCAAAGCTTATTTTGATCATTTGGTCAATTTGGACCTCACGTAATATAATATCACTCATGATAAGGATGAACTTGATTTATAAACGCCGAGTAAACTTAGTGGAGGATTTTTACTTCACTAAATTTGGGGCCGAACTCCTAAATTTGGCGGAGTAAAAAGCAAATATTCATAAATTCAACATAGATTCGATTTAAACAAATGAAATTCGACACAAAATGTACATAATCATCCGCCGAAACATAGTCTAGTTTTTAAACCTAAACATGAACTTGAACTTAAAATTAAACATGTACTTAAACTAAAACTAAACACCATCACCCTTATAGAGGGCAAGTCAATCCGCTCGCGACATCCCACCGCCCATGGGGTCCGGCCTTGTGCCGGGAAGATCCTCCGCCATTCTTCAACGTCGAAGTGCTCCTCGTTGCCACCACCGTGCTCCTCATCGTCCGAGAGGACGATGACCTCCCCTTCGACCATGCGCTCTGCGAAGATTTTTCGCTCCGCCTCCACCAGCTCGGGGTACTGGAGGCGGAAGATACTCCTCATCACCGCAGACACCACCCCCGGCTGCATCGGTTCGAGCTGGACAGTATCTCACCCCACGCGAAGTTGAGGCAGGCAGTGGCGCCGTGCAGCCGAACCTGCCACCGGACCGCCTCCACCAGCTCGAGGTACTGAAGGCGGAAGATACTCCTCATCGACGACCTCCGCCGCGATGCGCTCCCTCGCCTCCCGGTCCACCCTAGCCATTGCCGCAGACACCACCCCCGGCTACCTCGGTTCGAGCTGGACGACGTCTCACCCCACAGGAAGTTGAGGCGGGCAGCGGCGCCGTGCAGCCGAACCTGCCACCGGTCGTACTCGAGGGCAGCAAGCTCGGTCGTGTGAAAGAAGCTGAGCAAATGCCGCTTGTGGGTGTCGCGGTCGGTGATCTCCGCCACCCACGTCCCCTGCTGCCAGACGCCGAGGTACTTCCTCTGTTGCTGCCGCGGCACGGGGAGTTTGGCCTCCTCTGTTGTTCCCGCATCACTTCATCCGTCATAGAATTGACACAAGTTGTCCCCACAGATTGATTCATTACGAGAGTTGTTCCCACAAAATCATCAGCAAGCAATACCCAACAAACATAACAAAAGATTTACCACTGGATTTTCAGAAAGTCGCTCCTGAACCAAAACTAATAACCTTAAGTGACTGTTTCAAGTACATAGATCCATTCGTGCATCTTACAGCTCAAGGCAACAGATGAGTAAAAACCTACTCTACCGACAAAATCGCCGCCTTGGTCCACATGGTTTGCGAGAACCGGGTCCTCTTTTTCTACAAGTGCTGACAAATAAGATTTGAGTTAGTCGCCCTTGGCTGAAATTTCGGGCTTGAGCAGCTTCCGGACCTCCCCTGCGGTCAGTTTATCCTTACCAGCCAGAGCAGCAAGCTCAGCGATGGACTGTTTCTGCTTCACATTATGCCTGACAAACGGTGTGCTAACGCTGCTGCCATCCCCGACAAACCGCCTGCCATCTGTGGGTCTCTCGTGTTTTTGTTTCTTGGGAATCGGTTTGTCCGATAGGAAACCTGGCGATTTCCTCTTGCCACTGTCATTCAAGAACGGCATGCTCACGGGTTTCTTGCTGCTCGATTCTCCCTCAGACATTGCCTTGGCGGATTTCTGTCCCTTGGTGTTTTTCTGAAATGATTCTGACTTGGTGTGGCTGGCATCCGCAGTAGTAGTTTTGTCGGTCTTCTCTTTCTGTTTACGCTTCTTTGCAGGGCTTTGAGGGGAAAGCAGCTCCTCAATACTCTGGCCAATAGGTTTACTGTTGTTCAGGCCAAATTCGGCTTGAAATTCCCTCTGGGTTGTTTCTTTCGAAGTTAGCGCAGCTCTCCACTGGTCGGGTCGTCTTGAGTATCTATAACGAAATAAATAGGAAGAGAAAGTCTATTAACATGCTAAATACTAGGTCCGTACACAAAAGTACGAGGGAAATAGAAAAATGATTAACCTATCAACATCCAGTTTCTTTAACAAGTGGATGGCATGTCTTGTCCGAGATAGTTCATTTTGCATAGCCAGCAGCTCTGACACGATGGCCTCTTTGTGGGAAAAATTACTCGCTGTAAAGCATTTTTCTACCAAGAATGAGCCAGAAGGATACATAGCAATCTCCCCGTAATGACCTTGCAATCTGTCAAATCACACGTATATATAAGCCAGACAGTCTTCGCCATACAGCACTATGCCAAAATAGCCTTTCGGAAGAAGTAAAATGACAATTGAGGTATTGAGAAAATTCAATGTAGCTAAAACAGCAGGGGTACTTCCAAATACAAAAGAATTGGCATTGCAAGCTAATGTTATGTTGCACAATACTGGAATATCATGAAATCAAAATGCATCATACAACTACCAAGTAGAGAGCCAACAGATGGTGGAAGAAATTACGATGTGTGTACATGATTATAGCATGACAATACAATGGCATATATTCAGGGAGGGTGGATTGGCACCACACTGCGAATCTATTTTCTATTTTAGACCATTTATTCTTTTGCTATACATTACCCGATCGTAACATGTTGAGCCAAACCCCCTCTTCTAGTGTGGCTTGCCAATGTTTCCCATTGTTCAATAATATTTGGAAACTTCCGAGTTTTGAACAACATTTTATCGGCAATGTAGCAATTGCCTAACGGGCGGCTCCATGCCAATGCCATACACAAACAATGGAGTTCTTCCATTGCTGTTATTTGATGATTACTACTTATGATAAAGAAAATATGGTAGCACCAACAATTCACATGGCTTCAGTACACAAAACTACAATGTACCTATGGGCATTTATTTACAACAGCATAAAGCACATCCTTTGCATTATAATACTTGAGGGGGGAAAGCATATGTGTTGATTGAGTCTGTCAGAACATAGAATTTTCCGGAATGAGGGAAAAGATCTCCAAAGAGTTGAGCTATTCAGGAAAGGCTTACTTTGCGAAAACTTTAAATTTTCGCTTTGTTGTTGCACTCGAACATAAAAATGCCTCAAGAACACGGCTGCCTCCAGGGTCCTTGGCAATCTGCAGGATCTGATCATTGTCTAAAGCCAGCAAACTTGTAACATACTGCCGAATATATTGCTGCGCGCAAATGAAAGGGATAAGGTTTTAGTCATCAATACCCCATCGTTTTGTCCAGAAAATAAGCGACTTAAGTAAATATGTTAAGGGATAACAGTCGGCTGTTGGCATTGCCATTTTATTGCTCAATAATAACTAGTAATGTATTAGCTGTTGCCACATTATTGTTCAAGAAAATCAAATATATACTCCCTCCGTTCCTAAATACAAGTCTTTTTAGAGATTCTACTATAGAGACTACATTCGGATGTATATAGATGCCTTTTAGAGTATAAGTTCACTCATTTTACTCCGTATGTAGTCTATAGTGGAATCTCTTAAAAGACTTATATTTAGGAACGGAGGGAGTATAACTTAGTGTAATGATGTAAAAGGAAAAGTCAACACAGATGCACGGTGAAAATCAAGCGGCACAATATGACAAAAAAAACTACCACGACATAATTGACAGAATGAGCTTGTTGTGGACCACAAAACAGTTTGCAATATAGCAGAGCGTTGATAGATACTATGCATAAGACTGTTGAACTGGATATATATTGTAAACCTGGAATGGTAAAGTCATGCAAAGAGAATTTAACAACATGGCAACATATTTAATAGACTTGTGAGTATTACATACATGTGGGTATTGAAAAATTGATTGCAGCATCAGGCAACCAAGAACACTCATCTTTACGCCAAGCGGCCATTTCCAATAAGATTTCTCCTGGAGGAAATTCTCAAGAAAAAGTATACGTGCAACAATGCTACCAGAAGACTCGGAATCTGAAGTTATTGCTGCAGAAAGAGCTTCAGAGATCTGCAGTCCAAAGTAAGCGAATCGCATATATTTAAGCTACAGATATTCTCAAATAGCAATGCAGAGATTTAAAGTTGAAAAAAGTACCTCTAGGCGATTTGTTTCAAGTCGCTGGCATGCAGCTAAAATGGAAGCCACCACTCCTGATTTACCTCGCTCAAGCAACTCCTTGATATTAGGACCAAGTTCCTCCCATATTTGCTTCATCTGCCAAGAAAAAACAGAACTCTATTGATAAAACATTGTAATGCATATGCATCAAGTGCTAACCAAAGAAAAGATCTGTTTGACAGGTTCACAAGCAGAAATTTGACACAGATTTAGTATAAGCTGTAACACAATTTCACATATGAAGAATGAAAGTAATAGGTTTGGAAAGTATGAAATGGGCTACAAACTGTGTAATGGTTGTTTATTTCAGCAAACAGATGCTCCCAAGGTTCTAAAGGTCGATAATCGCTACTCGCTCGGCTGCCTAAATTTGTAGTGATTACACAGTAATCAACCTTGCATTCATATGGAATCCAAAAGGTGGTTAGAGTAGATGGGCAGCAGTAGCAGACACATCATTTTTGCATACTAGGTGAGGGAAGCTGTTACAAGTACTCAGGTGGTTTTAGAGCACTGGTTTGCTCAAAAGAACATTCAATTAGCTTATACAGTACACAACTAACAAAATTCCGAAGAAACTTCTGAAATGTAAACTACAGTATACCTGATCTGCAGTTTTGGCTGATGATATTAAAGCTTGTACCACATAGTTACCACAGTGGTGAGACGAGATTGCAAATAGTGCACCCTTGAGAGTGCCTATAAGCATATTGCTGCGTAGTTCCTCAGGAGCAACATCTATAATGACCTGCAAAGCATGTGCATACAGTGAATATTCTTACACATACCGAAGTGCAAATGGGAAGGGCAAGGACGAGAAGATCCCCATGGGAGCTGAATCTTATGAGTTGAATGCAATTAAGAAACAAGAGAACTAAAAATACTACCTCCAAGAGATGACTGTAAGCAGTATCTTCAAGTAAAGCAACTATCTTATTCTTTTGTTCATTGTAATCTTTCTTCTGAGCATTGTCATCCTCATCGTAACCAAGAAGAATCGATATTATATGATTCAATTCATCATCATCACCAGCTGATAATTTCAA
Organism: Triticum dicoccoides; assembly: GCF_002162155.2. Lineage (NCBI taxonomy): Eukaryota > Viridiplantae > Streptophyta > Magnoliopsida > Poales > Poaceae > Triticum > Triticum dicoccoides. Next base: position 52,603,858 of record NC_041390.1, on the reverse strand, counting down.
CACAGTCTGCATAAGGATATGTTAAGATGGTTATGAAGCAAAATAAAAGAAACAGATCTATGCATTACAGCTAGTGGTAAACAAGAGACACTAACCTGTAAAACAAGGCTACTGTTCTTCTCAGTTAGTAATGTTGAAATGTCATTTTTTGCATTTTGTAGCATTTGCCTGACAAAAGTTTTGAACATATCTGGGAAACCATGCTCAAAGCTTGTTAGATTCTGGTCGCCTGGTCTACTTGAACCACCGCTCAATCGTTCGGCCAGAACGGCAGATCTCTTTGTCGTGTGGAAATTTTGCAATGAATCTAACGGGACGCCCTTACAGAGACAGAGAAGTGTCCTTAGAACATGGGATCCATAGCAGCTGCACATCACATTAGTAGCATCTGCAGCAATATTCTGCAGCACCAATTCAAATATGAGTTCCATTGCATACCAATGCAAACAAGACACACAACAGCACTGAAAAAAAGAGATACCTTGCAAATCCTATTCAGTATCTCTTCCACAATGACCCTGGAGGAGTCGTCTTCAAGATGTGTTGCCAGAGCCTTGAGAGCTGCTTCAGCCACATGAGATCCAAATTTGTCCATGGCAATAACATGAAAAGACTGAATACAGCTGCGAAGGAACATGCATAACTGCTCCAAGTCACAACCTTGTACAAGAATCTGCAAGGTGTGGCTTATTACACCATCAGTGACAAGTTCGAGCTCTTTCCATTTAGTTTCTTCCAAAGCATTAGCGCAGATCGTCGAACGGTCCTCCAAGTCTATCTCCTTGTTATCAAAGAGATTCGATATCTCGAGGAAGTATTTAGCAGTTTCAGGATCGACCTTTTTCCTAGGAGAAAAAGGTCACTTAGCATTTCACATCCTCACACATATAACTTGGCCATCACATTAAAAAAATGCAATACAGATGTAAATTCAGAGAGAACCTAGAGTCATACCTAATAACATTCATCGCTGAAGTTGAAGCATTGGGGGGCTGTAATGCGTTCTCATTCTTCATGCCCCCAGGATTCGTCTTCATCGAACTACCACCGGAAGGTCGGCCCTTTCCACGCCCTCTGCCCGTGTTCCCGTCCTCACGGTGGTTCCTCTTCCCATGTTTCGATTTCTCCATCTACGATGCAACATTTAGAAACGATATAACTTGAACAGTCGAACAAGGACAATTGCAACGAGCACGCCCTCTGCGCCCCCAAAACATACTGATATCTATCGGACAAATGTAAAACAGGCACGCCCTCTGCCCAAAACAGACTGATATCTAGTGGACAAATCAAATCAGCATGCACATCCTCTGTCAAAGCCCATGTATCGAGCTAGAGATGATTCAGAATGCTAGCTGGTGGTCCAAGGTCGGATACATACAACTAATCATACATGGTCGTGTGTTTGTACTGTATACATGGGTTAGCTTGACGAGCACCGCGTGATGATGTACGCTTCACAATTTACGGAGCACTTACCTATAGAGCGCCCGGCGCTTAAGCAGCGCTGTAGTACGGCGTCCGGGGAGTCGGGGAGCCCGGCGGCCGGGGTCCGGAGCGGAACGGCGACGGGCCGCGGTCAGCCTCGCGCGGAGCAGCGGGCGGGCAGGGCCGCACAGTAGGCAGGATGGCGGCGGGGGGGGCGGCGGCGAGCAGGCGAGCAGGGCGAACCGGCAGGGAGGCGGCGGAGGCCGAGAGTAGGAGCTCTCTAGGTCGGGATTTTGGGGAAGATTCCGGAGATGGAGCGAGCGTGCAAGGCTTTGGGCTTGTTTCTTTTTTAGGGGGAACGAGGCTTTGGGCTTGTGTGCGTGGGTTGTGCTAAGATGCACCGCGGGCCCAATTTTGTATTAGGTTTTTTTCGGTTAATCCCATCCCCCCAGGTCGACTGTAGTGGATTTGGAGGGATTTTGGCTCGTATGGGATTAATTCCCCCTCAATCGTCTTCAAATCCACCTCAATCAAACAAACCCTTATTAGTAAATGGACTAACGGTGAAGAAAATTTTCCCATGCCCCGGGCCTGGGCCCTGGGGCAGAAAAACAAGAGGAGAAGATGTCACTATAATGCACCCGGACCTGCTCCTCTCCTACTCTACTAATCCATAGTTCCACTTCCACAACGCTGCCTACACTTGCCACACCCGCGACACGAGCTCTCTCTGCCCCCAACCACCCCCGCCCTGGCGCACGTGCACGTGCCCTCCCTCAACTCCTCAA
>NC_041390.1:52596141-52601274 GCF_002162155.2 Triticum dicoccoides | reverse complement strand
AGGAAAGATGGCACGAGAGTGAAACAGTCGAACTCACCTTGATGCGGCCTCTCTTTCTCTCTCGCCCTTGATGCAGCGTCGCCGCCATCCATGGGAGAGAAACATATAACAAGGAAAAGTCAAAAGGTGTACCATTTCGGTTATGCCTAGGGGATGTGGGCGAGAAAAATAAAACTATTCCCGCGTACTCATCAATCGATCGTCGAATGAAAGACTCAACGAGGCTGCATAGGTGGTTAGTGCACCTCCATCCGTGGTGCTCGGCTACGCTGCCGGTTTTGTCACTAGTTTTTTTTTTAAGAATTTGGTCGCTAGGGATCCGCGTCTGTGCGTGTGGGAGCTCCTATTCAGCGCTACACGCCGAATAGGAAGGAAACGTGCAATTCCCACCACCACGCTTTTTCAGGCCAGCCATGTGGAGGGCGGGACTCCCCTAATTTTTTTATTTTGTTTATATATATAATTCAGCATTTTAAAAAAGTTCCAAATTTCAAAAAGAAGTTGCTTTTATAAAAATGTTCAAGAAATCATAAAATATTCATTAATTCAAAAAATGTTTAAGATTTTGAAAAAGGTTTTCTGAATCGAAACTTTGTTGGTGATTTTGAAAATAACGTTGGGGAGATAAAAAATTAATCATGATTTTGAAAAAAATGTTTGCGAATTCAAAAAATAGTCGTAAATTTTAAAATAACATCCCAAATTTCAAAAGAAGTTTGTGATTCAGAAAACATCATGATTTCTAAAAATGTTCATAAAAAAACAGTTTGTGAATCTTAAAAATTGTTGCCAAACTTCAAAAAAATGTTCATCGATTCAAAAAATATGTTTTTGAGTTCCAAATAAATTCACAATTTTAAAAAATGTTTATGAATTCAAATGATATTCATGATTTCAAAAAAATGCTCATGGATTTCAAATAAAATGTTCACCAATTTGAAAAGTGCTAATCGCTTCAAAAATTGTTCACGATTTCAGGAAAATCATCATGAATACAAAAAAATGTTCATGATTTAAAAGATGTTCCGGGATTTGAAAGATGTTCAAAAAAGAAAAAGAAAAGGGAAATGTAAGAAAAAGAGAAAAGAAAAATGGAATGAAAATGAGAAATAGAAATGAAAGAGTAAACAAAAACAAAAGGATTAAAAAGAAAAAGAGAAAACAAAATAGATAAAGAGAACCCAGGAAAAAAGGAAAAATAGTTCTTCCCAAAACCGAGAAAAAACCTGGAATGGTCCGACCCATACAAAGGACATGGCACATGGGAGGGTAGGCGTCAGGTCCTGAATGTGTTAGCGCGCATGGGAGGGTACACACTTTTCTCAAAAAAAGGGAGGGTTGTACACGCTATGTCGCTATACAACAGTAACCTACACGCCAAATAGGAGCCGCGTATGCGTGCGTGTGAGCAGTGGGTGTGTGATGTTGCTGTGATGGGCTATTGATTGGTGTATAAGTGGTGTGGTGGGCTGGTGAAAACATAAAAGTGCAGAAATGGTGTAGCGGTCTCGGCTAGGCCTTCCTCTAAATCGGTATTTTCGGTTTTACTGAAATATTTTGTTTTTATAGAGAAAACAATGTGCAAAGGATTTTCAGATTCCATGCCACGTCGTAGGCCAAACAACATAAAAATTTGGGTTGGTATGGTTTTTTAGTTCAGGATTTGTAATGTGCAGAGTGACGTTGTGCCAAGTGAGCCACAAGGCGACACGCATCACACCGCACAACTCTCCAAAAATTTTCAACATAGGTTGTGAGCTACGACGCTGATGCTTGAGGTAGAAGATGTCCCTGACATTCGGATCCCGCATGTCAGTGGCGAGAAGAAAGGGAGGGGGGATTCGCACTAGGGAAGGGGTTGGTGGGTGTCTAAAAAACCCTATCATACTTGCTTACTATAAATTTTCCTTGTGAGGTCACCTCCTAGTCCATTCACCAGCCACGGTGACAGACTATGGCCCTGTTTGAATACTCTAACTAAGTTAGAGGTTAGAGTTATATTTTAACCTTAAACTAATCCTAAACTAACTCTAACCAAAGAGATGTTTGAATGATAGGGTTAGATTGACAATAAATATTCTTTCTTAATCATTTGACTACTTTGGACCCTATTTAGAGGGGAGAGGTAACTTTTTTTTACTATTTTTTAGTGGATCCAGAAGAACTAACCCAAATAAGCTCCTCTAGTGTGGACTAGTTTTTTGGGGTGAGTTAGATCCAACTAACCCAAACTAACCCACCATGTTTGAATACCTTTGGGTTATTTAAGCCCCAACTAACTAAAACTAACTCTAACCTAGGAATCCAAACAGGGCCTATAGCTCGTTGGGTTGATTAGATTTGTTGGACTAAATTGTACATACGTGGCACGTTGATGCACTCGATGCACAATCTTCTCTTTCCTTTTCTAAACTGTTTGTTTTGTTTTTTCTATTGACCTGTTGCTGGTTCATGTTATTAAGTCGCGTTACCTCACGCTGTCGCATCAAGCTTCACTACTTATTTACAGTGGTCATGGCCATTAGGGACTTTTAAATTATGAGTTGTTGCCTATGTCTATCTCGTGGTGCGCTTGGTGGCAGGCTGGCAGCTACCATGCAACAATTTGAGGCCGAAGAGACTTTTCTAAGAAAACAATCATTCTTTCTTTTACTTAAATGGCAAGCTCTTCTCAGTCTTTCTCTTCTCTTTATCTTTGAGGTTTCCTTTCTTTTTATCTATGAAGAATAATGTTGGTAGAGGTAGCTGGATGGGAGGCTTATACTCTCCTCCCCCTCTTGTGCGAAGACCAAATCGTTCTTATGTCAAACCCTAATAAGTGTTGGCTCTGGCAGTTGGTTTTGTGTGGTTTAGAAGATAAATTTTTTGGTCTGTTGTAATGCTCGTGTTGCAGCAGCTTATGTGAGACTGAATTTTAATATCTTGTTGCATGTCGAAGACACATTTATAATCTACTAGTAAGTATGCCCGTGCGTTGCAACGGAAGAAAAAAAAATACACGCTTCTAACAAAATAAGCCTGAGTTAAGACTCACCCCCACCACACGTCTTTTATTTCAACATGACATGCTATCCACGTCGCTGCTTATCGTCCTTCGAGCTCTCGTTGACCAGTTGCCATCAGTTGTAATATGAAAGAATAGTACATGATGATTTTCTTGCATGTCTATATATGTTTTTGTACATTGAGAAATTGTTATTGGATTTCTCAATAAAACAATAATTAATTTAAGAGAGAAACAAATATAGGAAATTCGCTGTCCACACGAGACATATCGGAAGCCATGGTTGTCTACATAAGGGATACCAATGACACCGCGTTCCAGCGCAAGGAGAAGGCCGGGGTTTGGCACGGAATTGTTTAATTATGAGGCAAGGGCCAATTGTGAAAAGAACCTTTTGATACTCTAAATCAAAGTGTATGTCTAATAAATATCATTAATGAATACATTTTTTTGCAACATTAGGGACACCGACGACACCATGTTCCAGCGCACGGAGAAGGCCGGGGTCAGCACCGAACTGTTCATTTATGAGGCCAAGGTCAATTGAGAAAAGAAGCAAAAAGAATTATAAATCAAAGTGTATGTCTCTAATAAATTTCATTAATGAATGCATTTTTTTGGCAAGATATACACCTAATATTCTTGATCAATGTTATAAAATGTTCCAATCAAGCCTTCAAAACTGCTATATTTAAATTGCAAGATGAAATAACCAAAATAATACTCTTGATGTACTCACTCCCCAAGAAATGTGAATTTCTCCTTCTCCCGTCATCCAAAACACTCAGACAGTGAGAGCAAGGTGAGCATTCTCCAAAATTCTCAATTTATCAAGCACCAAACTCAAACTCATCAACAATGCAGATTCCATTACTCACTCCTATCACAGCTCACATTCAATTTGCTTTTTCAGGGGAATTAAACCTAACATAAAAAAATCAATTATGATTGGAAAGTTTGGCGCCGGCAACAGTCCTCATCGTCCGCCGCGGGGCCGGGTGGCCAGGAGGATCCTGATGGTGTCCATGGCCAACGTGTGCATGCTTCCTTCTAATCTAAGGAATAATTGTCAGTCGCGTCTCTAGAAATTCTCCATCCACGTAATTTCTCTTGCCAAGCCCTTCCTTTTCCCATGTTAATCCCCCCCCCCTCAATAATTATGGGGCAGCCTTTCTTTCCTTTCCCTCGTCATAATTAGCCGCTATATTTGGTCTCTCTTCCTCCAGGAGATCCTTTCCCCTCGTTATCTCTCTCTAGATTGAAATCCTTTTGATTCCCGAGACACCTCCTTGAGACATACTATGAACCTAGAAAACATATATAAATCAGGAGGGATTATGATAAGGAAGCGAGGTGGGACTATTAGTATATGTAGACCAATCTTTTCTTTTGAACAACAAATAGAGCTTGCTCAGTTGGCCACACTCCGTTTGACGAAAGGCCAGATTCTGAGTTCGAATCATCAAGTATGTAGACCGATCTTTTCTTTTGAACAACAAATAGAGCTTGCTCACTTAGCCACACTCCCTTTGACGAAAGGCCAGATTCTAAGTTTGAATCATCAAATCATTGCTTTCCTTTTGACCTTTTTTTTGTTTTCAAAACAAAAGGACCAGGGCCAATTCGGCCAAATCAGGAGGGATTATGGTAAGGAAGCGAGGTGGGACTATTAGTATATGTAGACCAATCTTTCCTTTTGAACAACAAATAGAGCTTGCTCAGTTGGCCACACTTCGTTTGACGAAAGGCCAGATTCTGGGTTCGAATCATCAAGTATGTAGACCGATCTTTCCTTTTGAACAACAAATAGAGCTTGCTCAGTTAGCCACACTCCCTTTGACAAAAGGACAGATTCTGGGTTCGAATCATCAAATCGTTGATTCCCTTTTAACCTTTTTTTTGTTTTCAAAACAGAAGGACCAGGGCCAGTTCGGCCAAATCAGGAGGGATTATGGTAAGGAAGCGAGGTGGGACTATTAGTATATGTAGACCAATCTTTCCTTTTGAACAACAAATAGAGCTTGCTCAGTTAGCCACACTCCCTTTGACGAAAGGACAGATTCTGGGTTCGAATCATCAAATCGTTGCTTCCCTTTTGACCTTTTTTTTGTTTTCAAAACAGAAGGACC
>NC_041390.1:52592099-52594691 GCF_002162155.2 Triticum dicoccoides | reverse complement strand
ATCAAGTATGTAGACCGATCTTTCTTTTTGAACAACAAATAGAGCTTGCTCAGTTGGTCACACTTCCTTTGACGAAAGGCCAGATTCTGGGTTCGAATCATCAAATCGTTGCTTCCCTTTTGACTTTTTTTTGTTTTCAAAACAGAAGGACCAGGGCCAGTTCGGCCAAATCAGGAGGGATTATGGTAAGGAAGCGAGGTGGGACTATTAGTATATGTAGACCAATTTTTTCTTTTGAACAACAAATAGAGCTTGCTCAGTTGGCCACACTCCGTTTGACGAAAGGTCAGATTCTGGATTCGAATCATCAAATATGTAGACTGATCTTTTCTTTTGAACAACAAATAGAGCTTGCTCGGTTGGCCACATTCCCTTTAACAAAAGGCCAGATTCTGGGATGAAGATAAACTTCTGAGGATTATCATCCTTCAATCCATGAAAATTTGCAAAGAGGCCTATATATCTCACGAGTCTGGGCCCTGGTTCTCAAAAAATGAAAATAAAAACAAACAATTCCAATCCAAATAACCCTAGTCCCCAAATCGAGCTCGCAGCAGCAGCGAGTGGCGACTCCGCCGACCATTTCACTTCCGCCGGCATCCGGCTTCTCCGTCCCATTCCCCACCCCCGGCCACCTGCAACTCCATGGGGACGGCTCAGAGCGTCGGGCGCCGGGATTCCTACGCCGACACCGGAGCAGGCGGCGAGGACCTCATCAGCGCGCTTCCAGACGACGTGCTCGTCCACATCCTCCTCCAGCTCCGCGACGCCGCCGCCGCCGCCCGGACCAGCATCCTCGCCCGACGGTGGCGCGGCCTCTGGGCCCTCCTCCCGCAGCTCACCTTCGCCGACGGCATCGAGCACCACCGCATAGTCTCCGCCCTCGCCGCACACCAAGTGCCGGACCTCCGCGGTCTCCGGGTCGCCACCCGACACGCCTCCGTCGAGTACCTGGCGGTCTGGCTCCCCATCGTCGCACGCCGCCTCACCGGATCCATGCTCCTCAGGGTGGTGTGGCACGACAACGAGGAGGTCGCCGAGCTGGAGCCCGAGCAAAGAGGGGAGATTCTGCTTCCTTGCTTCCAGCGAGCCACCACGGTCATACTCGAGTTCTCGTTCCTTCGCCTCGTCCTGCCGCCTTCCGGCGTATTCGCCCGGCTCAAAGTTCTCGAGCTGGTTGGCATCCACCTATATGGCCAGTGCAGTCTCGGCAACGCTCTCTCCTCCCCGCGGTGCCCATCCTTGCAGATTCTCAGTGTCCAGAATGCTCGTGGTCTGGGCAACTTCACAATTCATTCCAAGTCCCTCCTAGAACTGAAGCTATTGAAACTACCTGACATGCAGCAGCTCATTGTCGGGGCACCGTCACTCCAAATGTTAATCATCATGGGTTGCTTTACCGATGGGCTGAATCCAAGTCAGCCAGTTGCCAACATCTCAGCCCCTCGCCTGGAGTTGCTCTTGTGGACGTGTGATTTTGTTCCGAGCTCTCTCCAGCTTGGGGAGATGGCACATCTTCAATGTCTTGACACTGGAAATTTCTTTGTCTATGGACCGATTTCCTTTGCTCTACAAAATCGCTGTTGCATGAGCATTCTGCAGCACTTTGAGCGTCTCAGTGTCCTCAATCTCTATATTATCTATCCGCCGGTGAGTTCATCCTTATTTGTGTTATGACTTCATTGTTGAATGTTGATAGATAACAAGGCAAGCATCCGTACAGAGTTCAACTTGGGGAATTTGTCATTCCATATGTCTGCCAAGAAAAAACCATACAAAAGTCTTCCTTCAACATTGCTTGGTTAACTCCATTCTCTACCAGTAGTTCATATTAAATATGCTCATTAACGCTACTGCTGAAGCATATTACACTGTCAAGGGGACATGAACCTCTGAAGAGTGGAGAAAAAAACCCGCATTATTTGTATCCTGTGTTTGTTCACACTGTAAAAAAAAATCGATGTTTGTATTTGTTCTGATAAAAATATTATATACAAGCCCTTTTTGTGACTCCCTTTGAACTTACAGGTCATTGGTAATATTGAATACTTGATGGAAGATATGACAAGTCTTCCCGACGTTACAATATTGAACCTGGATGTAACTGCATATGTACATTCATTTGGAGCCAGCGTATTCCATGTTCTTAGGATGTGCCCTCGTTTAAAAGCACTCTGTCTTAAATTTCCTGTGAAACCTAGCCAACTGGAGGTAATGCAATCCTTAATTTTTTTTGTCTGATACTTCATGCTTCAGTTACCAGAAAGTCACATAAAGCAATATGTCAATACATATTTGCATTTCTTACTAAGCATGAATAGGCTTGACCGCTTGAGGTGATAGTTTCTCTGCTCTTGATTTTAGTTCAGTAATGATACACTGTGAAGTTTATCTGTGGCTACAACCATTCTCCCTTAGTGTTTCAGAAATTGGCAATACTACTTTGGTTAAGAAATTGGCGATACTACTGGTCGGTAACTGTGTAATAGGTTTCACTTTAGATGATTGCCGGTTTGTTTGATTTGTTTGGTACTGCTTCTGTTCTTCAGCATATTTAAGATCTTCCTTTTATTTATTTTGGTGTGTGTGTGT